>NC_041004.1:22528269-22654936 GCF_004193775.1 Glycine soja
ACAAATATTTACATCAAGTACCTATAGGGAAGAACCAACAGAGGATTTAGCTCTTCATATCTGGGAAGCTTCCTTTACAACAAAGAGAAGAGAAAAATGGAGGATTGAAGAAATACAAGTAGTGGGGATGTCTCCTCCACCTCTAGAACCTCACAATCACTCACAGACTCATCTCATGTTCCCAGGATGGCTTCCTCTTCTAGCTCGGTTCTCTGCCAGTCTTCGCACAACAAAAGCTCTCAAAACTCTCTGGAACTTGGATCTTTCTCTCTCTAGAAATCTCTAAACATGCAAAAGCTTCGAGAATTGCCCAAACTCCCTCTCCATTTATGATTTCAGGCTTAAATAGGTGGCCTTGTTGGTGCTTGAGCGCTTAGCGCAAGTCTGGCTCGCTTAGCACGCATAAGTGAATTTCGGCTTGGCGCTCGTCTTCTCGCTTAGCGGATGCATGCAAGCGGTGTGCTTAGCAGGATGAACCCTCACTTAGCACATATGTCCAGCTCATCCTTCTTCCAGATTCTTCCTCGCACTCAACCTCAAGAGTGGTGCGCTCAGCGGATGGCTCGCTAAGCCGGCATATTGGCTTAGCGAGCAGATCAAAATCAGCACTTCACAAACTTGCCTAATTAAACTGAAATTGGAAGGAAATGATTATTAAATACAAAAAATGGGAGTACTAAGTATTTATTACCTATATTTAACAAAAAGTAATTACAACACTACAAAATAACCATAAATGGGAGGAGTTACATACAATTTTCACAGATTTCTTACACAAAAGTTAGTTGTATTCATCGACTAACACCCTTCAATCACCATGCCATCCAAGTCAATGCTTAAAAAGAGTTTTTCCGCTTTCCTTTTTAACATATTGGTATGAAAGAAACTAGTATTTGCATCACCTTCTTGTAACCACCAAATTCTTGACTACCGCCACCTCAAACTACATTGGATACTTGTATGTTTCAAAATTTGTGCCATAACTTCTCTTTGGTTCAAAATTTGACCATCATCCAACATATTGCTTTCTCCCAACACATCTAACCTCTCCACCTCCCTTTCGGCTTATGAGATCCTTCCTTGAAGATTCTCACAGTGTTCTTTATGCCACTCCTTTAATGCCTCTTTTATACCTTTCAATTTTCTTTTAGCGCATAAGTTTCTCCACCTTCCACCATTAGCTCCTTCCATTTATGTGACACAAACTCTTTATAACTAGTAGCATCCCTGCAAAAAGGTTTAGGCCCCCAGTTCAACTCAACCTCCTTTAACAAAATAGCACAATGATCAGAGATAGTTCTTTATAGACCCCACCATAAAGCATTACACCAAGTATTTAACAAGTCTTAAGATACCAAGAATTTATCAAACTACCCATAATTTCCCTATCCTCCTTATACCACATATAACTGCTCCCATGTAGGGGTAAATCCATCAACCTTGCCACCTTAGTAAAATCCCTAAAAGCTTGAACCTCATCGCCACTACTAGATGACTCCACCCCCTATCTTTCTCCTAAAGACAACACCAAGTTAAAATCAATCATCACAATTACTTGCCATCAAAGCTACTACCTTTGCCCATAACTTTTCCCCTTAGGTCATAGGGAGCATATACATTAATCACCTTTGTTGGACAAGAGGCCTCAATAACTTAAGAGGGGGAGAAATTAAGTTTCAAAATTTCCCACTAACTAACTTTTAACCCTTTTTTAAATGATAGGCTCGAAATGCAGAAGAAGAAGCAACAATCAATTTAATAATGTTCTTTAAACATGCAAGACAAAATTGATTGCAATAACATAAATGAGATAAGGGAAGAGAGAAATGCAAACTCAATTTATATTGGTTCGGCCACTTCACATGTCTATGTCCAGTCCTCAAGCAACCCACTTGAGATTTTCCACCATTTTCGTAAATCCTTTAAATACTTGACGATCCGTTGTGCTTTCCGGCAAACCGAATTTCCCTTGAACATATTTGTATAAAGAAAAAGTGGACCAAAACGTAACTATAGGGGAAATCCAACAAAGTATTTATGGCACCGTTGCCGGGGAACTAGATTTAAGAAGAGTTTAGTTCAGTTTTAGGGCATTGCTTTATATTTTTCTCTTTAATTCATTGATTCTTTTTGTTCATATTTTAGTTATTTTACATTCATTGTTCTTTTGGACTGGATAATTGCTGCTTTGTTTTCTTGTATGTAAAGAACATCTACTACAGGTGATTTGATTACCATTGTTTTGGATATTAACGCCGCCTGTAGAAGGCGTAATTCATAGAGAACCAGAAATTTTTTGCTGTATTTAGAAGTAGCAGTAGCTCAAGAAGAAGAACCTTGATTTTCTGAGGCATCTTCTAGTTTTCCTATTGCAAGGCATTCTCATATAGAACCTGTTGAAGACACAATCATGCCTGAAGAGCTAAGAAGAGTAGCCCTGGAGGATTATTCAAGTTCTACTGTGCCATAATTTTTCACTAGTATTGAACAGCCAGAAGTTCAAGCTCAGACAATTACATATCCTCCTTCTTTGATACAACTGATTTAAAATAATTTGTTTCATGGTCTACCCAATGAAGACCCTTATGCTCACTTAGCTACCTATATAGAGATATGCAACACTATTAGGTTGGTGGGTATGCCTGCAGATGCAATCAGGTTGAGTCTGTTCTCATTTTCTTTATCTAGAGAAGCTAAGAGGTGGCTTCATTCTTTTAAAGGAAACGGTCTGAAGTCATGAGATAAAGTGGTAGAAAAGTTCTTCCCTGAATCAAAGACTGCAAAAGGAAAAGTTGTCATCTCTTCCTTCCACCAGTTTCCAGATGAATCGTTGAGTGAGGCACTTGAAAGATTCAGAGGTTTATTGCAGAAAACTCTCACTCACGGTTTTTCAGAACCAATACAGCTCAACATATTCATAGATGGGTTGAGACCACAATCTAAGCAACTCTTGGATGCTTCAGCTGGGGGTAAGATCAAAATGAAGACCCCTGACGAAGCAATGGACTTAATTGAAAGCATGGCTGCTAGTGACATAGCCATTTTGAGAGACCGAGCCCACATTCCTACCAAGAAGAGTTTATTGGAGCTAACCTCACAGGACGCTCTGTTGGCACAAAACAAGTTGCTATCCAAGCAACTCGAGACACTAACAGAAACACTCAGTAAGTTGCCAACTCAGCTTCATTCTACACAAACTTCACATTCTTCTATTTTGTAGGTTGCAGGATGTACAATTTATCGTGGAGCTCATGAATCTGGACGTTGTATCCCTAATGAAGAGAAAATTGCACATGAAGTCAATTATATGGGGAATCAGCCCAGAGGCAATTTCAATACAAGTGGATTTCCAGGATTTCAGAACAACCAGTAGTATCAACAGCAGAGACAGTGGCAAAATCACCCTGGTAACCAATTCAACAGAGACCAGGGTGGTTCATCTACAAGGCCACAACAGCAGGTGCCAAGTCTCTATGACAAAACCACTAAGTTAGAAGAGACTCTAGCTCAATTCATGCAAGTGTCAATGTCTAACCAAAAGAGCACTGAGTCTGCAATTAAGAATCTGGAAGTCCAGGTGGGCCAGCTTGCAAAGCAATTAGCTGAAAGATCATCAAACATCTTTACAACAAACACAGTAGGCTGTGATGACTAGAAGCAAAATGGTGATTCAAGCAGAGGAAAGTAATGTGGATCAGAAGGTGGAGGGATTTAAACAACAATTGGCTGATGAACTAGCACTAGAACTGGTTGATGATTTAGTTGAACTTGAAGAAATTATGGAGGAAGCAGAAGGTGATGAAGAAGGAGAGACACCAATAAGAGATTATCAAGAGAAAATAAAGAAGAAGGAAGAAAAAGAAAAACAAAAAGAAGAAGAAACAAAAGAAAAAAAAGAAAAAGAAAAAAAGTTGAAAAATGAAAAACAAAAACAGAAGGTTGTTGAGACTGAAAAGAAGAAGGGCAAGAGTGAGGCTAACAAAAAGAGAAGGTTATTGAATGCAAGGAGGTACCTTATCAATTGGTACCCTCCCGGAAAGATAAAGAGTGACATTTGGCCATATTTCTTGATATCTTTAAGAAACTGGAAATTGCTTTGCTATTTGGAGAAGCATTTCAGCAAATGCCCCTATATGCCAAATTTTTGAAGGATATGTTAACCAAGAAGAACCGGTACATCCATAGTGACAGAATTGTTGTGGAAGGTAACTGTAGTGTTGTGATTCAACGCATTCTTCCACCCAAGCACAAAGATCCTGGAGTTGTCACGATACCGTGTTCTATTGGTGAGGTCACTGTAGGCAAAGCTCTCATAGACTTTGGAGCTAGTATCAATTTAATGCCTCTTTCCATGTGCCAGCGACTTGGAGAGATAGAGATTATGCCTACACGCATGACCCTCCAGTTAGCTGACCACTCCATTACAAGGCCATATGGAGTCATTGAAGATGTTTTGGTGAAGGTTAAACACCTTATATTTCCAACTGATGTCATTGTCATAGATATAGAAGAGGATGCTGACATTCCTCTCATTCTTGGCCGGCCATTCATGTCTACTGCAAGCTGCATGGTGGACATGGGAAAGAAAATACTATAGATGGGCATAGAAGATCAGAAGATTAGCTTTGATTTGTTCCAGGAGGACAAAGATCCACCTAGACAAAATGTCTGTCTTAAAATGCATGTGATGGAGGAAAAGAGACCTGAGAAGAAGGTCCTTGAAGTAGGAACTCTTTTGGATCCTGGATGACTGGACGATGAGTCAAGCTAGTGACGTTAAAAGAGCGCTTACTGGGAGGCAACCCAACTTTTCTTTCCCTTTTCTATTTTTCATTCTTATATCTTGCTTGTGATTGTGATTCATTTCAGCTTGTTTAGTAATGAACAAGGGGTTTTAAGCTTGTGTGAAGAGATAGACAGAAAAAGACTTAGAAGTTTTTTTGCAATTGTCTATCCGCTAAGCGCAGACCTTGCGCCAAGCGCTCAGTCTTCACGCGCTAAGTTGAGCTTGCTCGCGCTAAGTACATAGACCCCTGATTGGTTGGCTGAATAGTTCAGCTAAGCGCATATCACTGCGTTAAGCCCCACATCTTCATGGTAATTGAACTTTAACCAGTGGGCTTAGCATGGATGATGCGCTAAGCACCACTTCTTCTCTGGAAAAATATTATTGTAGTAGCGCTAAGCGCGCTATCCTGCGCTAAGCCCCAGATCCATTCTATAACTTGAGTTTTTAAGCTGGGCTTAGCGGGCCAGGAAGCCTAAGCTCCAATCACTTACCAATTTTGAATTCTTGGAAGTGTGCTTAGCGTGCCTATTGCGCTAAGCCTAAACTACTCTCTGTAAGTTGAATCTTGATGGTACGCTAAGCCTCACATCTCAGGCTAAGCGCATATTGTAGAAGATTTTTCTTGTGTTGCAGAAAGCGCTAAGTGCAGCCTGCCGCACTAAGCCCCAGATGCTTACGGGACTTTACAACTTCAAGTTGGGCTTAGCGGGAGGCTAGGCTAAGCGCTTGGGTTTTAAACTCAAATGTCACGTTGGCACACTAAGCGCAGCGGTGCGCTAAGCATGCCATACAAATTTCAGTTTTTAAAAATCAAAGGCAGAGGCACTTTGGGTGTTACCTTTGCACCCAAACCTCTGCACCTTCTTAATCTTGAGCATTTTTGTGCTTTCTGCTGCATGTGTACTACTTGCCTGCATCTTTATTGCTTCATTTCAAAGAAGAATCCAAGTAAGTTAGTCCATTTCTATCAGTATTTTTCATTCTTCAAACCTTAGGATAGATGGCTTTTTGTTTTCTTAGTTGTATGCTGTTAGGTTAAGGTTATTAGTTTTAGGGTTAGTCAATGTAAGATTTTAGGTAACTTAGAAGCCCATTAGGGGCAATGTGGCTGAAAAGGGGTGAAGACCCCTGTGGTTCTATCTGGAAATCGCGATGAACGTGCTAAGTGCACCTATGCGCTTAGCCTGTTCATCGCAACTGTTAAAATTTTAGATTTCCAGATGAACGCGCTAAGCGGACCATGTCGCACTAAGCGCGTTCATCCCTGATGATGAACATAAGTGATAAGCCAGCTAAGCGCATCTGTGCGCTAAGTGGGACAAGTGTTCAGACATTAAGATTTTGAGAATTTTTGTTCAGCGCTAAGCTTGACCTATACGGCTAAGCGCCACTTTGCTTCCGTAAGTTTTCCTTTGAATAAGGCTAAGCGCCACTTTGTTTCCATCCACGTGTGAGGATTCCAACAATTTGATGAACTCAAACACTTGCCTAAAATATTTTGTATTGGAACCAGGCCAATCTTGACATACAACATACGAACCACCCCCAGCCCCTCATTGCTTGAGTTTTGCACTTTCATTCCCGAGTTACTGTAGTTTCACCCCTGTTGTGATACGTAACACTTGGCCAAAGGCATCACATTATATGAATCCCCTTCGTGTGCCTTTTTGAAAAAGTTGTCTTGCATATGTGCACCCTCCCCATTTGCCTTTTCTTGAACTTTATCATAAGGCCCAAAAACCAACAGTAGCCCATCCCCATATTGTGACCGAAAGTAAAACTCACATGTTGGGACTACCATATCGACATGGCACTCCACTGACCCTCTCTCTGAATAACTAGCATCAACATCCACCTCAACTACTATAACATGATTCAAATACTTTTCTATGTCCCCACCATTGTTATAGCCCTCCCTAATCGTCATGATCAATCCTAGATTCTCGAGGCCATTATCCACCATCGATCTCGATTCCTTACTCACTCCTTCATTCATTTATGTTACATGACTAGTATCTTTTTTACTAGTCATGGCAATATTCTCCATCAAAGTTGTTTTGTTTTGAAAATCAAATTCCTCTTCCCCAACACCCACCTCCCACTTCGAACCACCATGGCCATGGCTTTCCCACCTGCCAAATTCGGTGCCGGTAAATGTAAAGCCCTACAGGTATCCTTACTATCAAAAATAGGAAATCAAAGATCAGGTGGCCGCCATCCTTGAGAAAGGTTTTATTCAGACAAGTTCGAGCCTGTTTTCGTCGTCGGTTTTACTGGTAAGGAAGAAGGATGGATCATGGAGGTTCTGCATTGTTTATAGGGCTCTTAACGCCATTACAGTGCACGATCGCTTTCCAATTCCCATGGTGGACGACCTACTGGATGAGCTAGGAGGTGCACGCTGGTTCTTTAAGCTAGATTTGATGCAAGGATATCATCAAATCTTGATGCGTGAAACTGATATCAACAAAACAACGTCTCGCACCCACCACGGGCACTATGAGTTCCGAGTGATGCCGTTTAGGCTGTGTAATGCGTCGTCTTCCTTTCAAGCAACAATGAATCAACTGTTTCAACCGTACTTGCACAAATACATCATCGTTTTCTTTGATGATATTCTAATATATAGCAAAACGATTACTGATCATCTTCTACATTTGGAAAGTGCCTTCCAGATTCTGGTGGCGGGGCGGTATTCCCTCAAGCTTTAGAAATGTACATTTGCGCAGCAACAACTGGAATATTTGGGGCATGTGGTAGCAGGTGATGGAGTCAGAACTGTGCCGGAAAAAGTGCAGGTGTTAGTCGCCTTATACGACAAACTTTTGTATAGAAATCATTTTCCAAAACTTGTATAGTTCCCCAATTTATGGTTATTTTTTAGTGATTTTTGTAAATAAATTTAGTTTTATGGATAAAGTTGTCTCTAGAATATGTCCATTGGATTTAATGATGAAATATGTGCAATTTCAAGTGAAAAAGAGGTTAAGTCATGAAGTGCCAAAAGTGATAGTTAAGCTTAGCTCATCAGTGGGCTAAGCGCGCATCCACCGCTAAGCGCAACTTCAGCGCGCTTAGCGCGACAAAAGAATCTAGCAGGGCATCAGCATCATGGCCCCGCGCTAAGCGCGAGATCAGTGCACTAAGCACAGTAGATGTCTTCAGCCAGGCTCAGCGCACGACTGGCGCTAAGCCCGAATCCACTTACTCACACTAAGCACGAGGGTGGCGCTAAGTGCAACGTCGCGAATTCAGAGCCTATTTAAAGCCTGTCTTGTGCAGAATTAGGGTACAGACTTTAAGCAAATGATTGGCACAGATTCCAGAGCACAACACAGTGCCTATTTTGGGAAAAGAGCTCTGGAGGCAACAAGAGGAGCAGCTTTTGCAGAGATACCTAGGTTTCGTAAGCTTATTATTGTTAGGGTTTCTTCTGTAATGGCTAGCTGAACACCCTTGTTGGGGATTTCTAATGAACAGCTGATGTAAATACCTAATATCTAATTTATTATGTTTTTTGTGTTCAATGCTTCTTTCAATACTTAATGTTTATATGCTTTTGGTCTGATCATCCATTTGTGTGCATAGTTAGGTGACTTTAGCATTGGAAAATGTACTATTGCCTTAGAAGTTGATTGAAGTAGGATCAAAACTTAGTCTTACACGAGGGATCTACGGATTAAGTTTTGGTTTTAATTATGTTGTTACAATAATGCTGTTTAGTCTAGGCCTAGTCTTAGAAGAGGGATCTACAGATGAAACTCAGTATAAGTTAGTCTAAACCTAAGACGGCCATCTAAATTGGGCCTAGTCCAACAAGAGGGACCTGAGGACAAAGCTTGGATTGATTCGGTCTGATGAGGGATAGAGGTTTAGTAATTTAGGCTACAGCATAGAACACAAGAGCATGATTGATTAGAGAAATATATTTATATGCATCAGCTTGTTTGTTAGAAAGACCCAACATTTCTACCTACTCCTAACACTTTTACTTACTTTGCATTTTATAGTTTTTAGCATAAAAGTTTAGTTTAAATTTTGTTTGAAATTATCAATCATACATGTTCTCTCAGCAATTCTTCATTTCTGAACTTAATTCAGGCTAACATTAGTTCCTTGTGTTTGATACTTGGATTCATCCATTTTAATTTTTAAATACTTGACGATCCGGTGCGCTTTCCGGAAAACCGGATTTCCCTTGAATATATTTGAATGAAGAAAAAGTGGAACAAAAAGTAACCACAGGGGAAATCCAACAAAGTATTTATGGCGTTGTTGTCGGGGAACTAAGCTGTTAGTAGAGTTTAGTTTAGTTGTGCGTCATTGCTTTATTTTTTCTTTTTTTTATTTATTGATTCTTTTGAATAACATAGTAGTTATAGCACATTCATTGTTCTTTTGAACTGGATAACTACTATTATGTTTTCTTGTATGCAAAGAAGATCTATTGCAGGTGATTTGATCCCCATTGATTTGGAGATTAATGCCACTTGTAGAAGGCGTAACCAAGAGAGAATTAGAAAATTTTTGCAGGATTTAGAAGCAGAAGCAATTACAGAGGAAGAACCTCAATCTTCTGAGGCATCTTCTAGTTTTCCTATTGCATGACATTCTCATTTAGATCATATCGAAGACCACATCATGGTTGAAGAGCCAAGAAGAGTCACCCTGGAAGATTATTCAAGTTCTAATGTGCCACAATTTTTCACCAGCATTGCTCAACTAGAAGTTCAAGCACAAACCATTACATATCCACCATCATTGATTTAGCTAATTCAGAATAATCTATTTCATGGTTTACCAAGTGAAGACCCATATGCACACTTAGCCACCTACATAGAAATATGCAATACTATCAAGTTGGCTGGAGTGCCTGAAGATGCAATCCGATTGAGCTTGTTTTCATTTTCTTTATTGGGAGAAGCTAAGAGGTGGCTTCATTCATTTAAAGGCAATAGTCTTAATACATGGGATGAGGTTGTGGAGAAATTTCTCAAGAAATATTTTCCAGAGTCTAAGACTGCAGAAGGCAAAGCCGCCATCTCTTCTTTTCACCAATTTCTAGATGAATCTTTGAGTGAGGCCTTGGAAAGATTTTGTGGTTTATTGAGAAAGACTCCCACTCATGGATTCTCATAATCGATACAGCTCAACATTTTTATAGATGGGTTAAGACCGCAGTCCAAGCAGCTATTGGATGCTTCTGTGGGTGGGAAAATCAAATTGAAGACCCCTGAAGAAGCCATGGATCTCATTGAAAATATGGCTGCAATGACATTTCTATTTTGAGACATAGAGATCACACTTCTACTAAAAAGAGTTTATTGGAGCTAACCTCCCAAGATGCATTGTTGGCACAAAATAAGTTGTTGTCTAACCAACTTGAGGCATTGACTGAAACACTAAGTAAGTTGCCAACTCAAATTCATTCTGCACATACTTCACATGCTTCTATTTTGCAGGTTGTAGGATGTACCATCTGTGGGGGAGCTCATGAATCTGGATGTTGTATCCCTATTGAAGAACAGCCCACTCATGAAGTCAATTACTTGGGAAATCAGCCCAGAAATAATTTTAATGCAGGAGGATTTTCTGGATTCCAACATGGCCAGCAATACAATCAATAGCAGGGACAATGGAGGAACCACCCTGGAAATCAATTCAATAGAAATCAAGGTGGACCATCCATAAGGCCACAACAACAAGGGCCTAGTCTCTATGATCGCACAACGAAGCTGGAAGAGACTCTAGCTTAGTTCATGCTGGTTTTTATGTCCAACCAGAAGAGCATAGAGTCTGCCATAAAGAATCTGGAGGTCCAAGTGGGACAGCTTGCAAAGCAATTGGCGAATAGATCATCAAGTAGTTTTACAGCTAATACAGAGAAAAATCCCAAGGAGGAGTGTAAAGTTGTGATGACTAGAAGCAGAATGGCAATCAATGTGGATGAGAGTGAAGCTGAGAAGAAGATGGAGGACCATAAACAACAGCTGGCACCTAAGCCAACACTTGAACCCGTTTTGGATTTTGTAGAACTTGAAGAGATTAATGAGGAGGCTGAAGATGATAAGGAGGAAGAGACACTAATAAAAGAGAAAGAAAAAGAAAGAATAAAAGAAAAAGAAAAAAAGTTGAAAAATGAAAAACAAAAAGAGAAAGTTGTTGATTATGAGATGAGGAGAGGCAAGAGTGAGGCAAACACTGAAAAGAAGAAGGATACTACTCCAAATGAAGGCAAGGAAGTACCTTATCCTTTGGTACCTTCCCGGAAAGAGAAAGAAAGACATTTGGCTAGATTTCTTGATATCTTCAAGAAATTGGAAATTACTTTACCCTTTGGAGAAGCACTTCAACAAATGCCCCTCTATGTCAAATTTTTAAAAGATATGCTGACAAAGAAGAATCAATACATCCATAGTGATAGAATTGTGGTGGAAGGCAATTGTAGTGTTGTGATTCAACGCACTCTTCCACCTAAGCACAAAGATCCTGGAGTTGTCACAATACCGTGTTCCATTGGTGAGGTTGTTGTAGGAAAAGCTCTCATAGACCTGGGAGCTAGTATCAACTTAATGCCTCTCTCCATGTGCCGGCGACTTGGAGAGATAGAGATGATGCCTACACGCATGACCCTCCAGTTAACTGATCGCTCCATCACAAGGCCATATGGAGTGATTGAGGATGTGTTAATTTAGGTCAAGCAACTTGTTTTTCCCGCGGATTTTGTGGTTATGGATATAGAGGAAGATCCTGACATCCCCATAATATTGGGCCGCTCTTTTATGTCCACGACCAACTGAATAGTAGATATGGGGAAAGGCACACTAGAATTGAGCATGAAGGATCAGAAAGCCTCGTTTCACTTATTTGAAGCAATAAATCATCCAAATGATATGAAAGTTCGCTTTGATTTGGACAAGGTAGAACAAGAAATAGAAACAGCAACTACATCCATGGCACTGCATTCTCCTTTGGAAAAAGCATTGGTTAATCATGTAGAATATCTCACTAAAGAGGAGGAACATGAAGTGCAGACTTGCATCAGAGAATTGGAAGGTGCAGGAGAAATCTTTGAGGGACATTCCGCATTTGAGGAGTTGAAGAATAATGGGCAAATAGAAAAACCAAAAGCATAATTGAAGACCTTACCTGCCCATTTGAAGTATCTGTTTTTGGAGAACAATGACTAAAAACTAGTGATTATTAGTAGCTTATTGAAGAAAACAGAAGAAGATCAGCTGGTGCAGATTTTGAAGAGACACAAAGCGGCCATTGGATGGCACATATCTGACTTGAAGGGAATTAGCCCATCTTATTGCATGCATCAAATTAATATGAAAGCTGAGTACAAGCCAGTGAGACAGCCTCAAAGAAGACTTAATCCAATCATGAAAGAAGAGGTGCGTAAGGAGGTGCTTAAGTTGCTAGAAGCAGGCCTTATTTATCCCATTTCGGATAGTGCATGGGTTAGCCTTGTGCAGGTTGTCCCCAAGAAAGGAGGTATGATAGTCATTAAGAATGATAAAGATGAGTTGATATCCACAAGGACTATCACCGGGTGGAGAATGTGCATTGACTATCAAAAGCTGAATGATGCCACCCAGAAGGACCATTATCCACTCCCTTTCATGGACCAGATGCTTGAAAGACTAGCCGGGCAATCCTATTATTGTTTTCTAGATGGATACTCTGGCTATAATCAAATAGCGGTAGATCCCAAAGATCAGGAGAAAACTGTTTTCACATGCCCTTTTGGTGTATTTGCATATAGGTGTATGTCATTTGGCTTGTGTAATGCTCCAGCTACGTTTCAGAGGTGTATGATGGCTATTTTTTCTGATATGGTGGAAAAATGCATTGAAGTTTTCATGGACGATTTCTCTGTCTTTGGGCCATCTTTTGAAGGCTGCTTATCAAACCTTGAAAGAGTATTATAGAGATATGAAGAATCTAATCTAGTTCTCAATTGGGAGAAATTCCATTTCATGGTTCAAGAAGGAATAGTGTTGGGGCATAAAATTTTAGTAAGAGGGATAGAGGTGGACAAGGCAAAGATTGATGTAATTGAGAAACTACCTCCTCCCATGAATGTCAAGGGAATAAGAAGCTTCCTAGGACATGCAGGGTTCTACAGGCGATTCATAAAAGATTTCTCCAAAGTAGCCAAACCGCTGAGCAATTTGTTGAATAAAGATGTTGCTTTTGTGTTCAATGAAGAATGTATAAAAGCATTTAATGATTTGAAAACAAAATTAGTGTCTGCACCAGTAATTACAGCACCAGATTGGGGGCAAGAATTTGAGTTGATGTGCGATGCAAGTGATTATGTTGTACGTGCCGTGCTTGGACAAAGGAAAGGAAATTTTTTTCATACCATCTATGAAATTCTGATACTGGGGACAGATGTCGTACAGGATGTCACGACATCACGCTTCAGAACATGCAGATTATATTTGACAGTGTGTACAGTTTAAACAAGAAGATAACACAAGAGAATTGTTAACCCAGTTCGGTGCAACCTCACCTACATCTGGGGGCTACCAAGCCAGGGAGGAAATCCACTAAAATAGTGTTAGTTCAAGGTCTAACAGCCACTGTTTACAACCTTCTCACCTAACCACTACCCGTGCAATCTCTACCTAAGAGCCACTCTTAGATATGAGAACCCCGCTCACTCCCTCTCACTCACACTCCCGTGTTTACAATCAATTCAAAGACACACCAGAGATTGCTCTCTGAACAATAGAGATCAACTCCACACACTAGAGATCAACTCTACACACTAGAGATCAACTCTACACACTAGAGATCAACTCTACACACTCAGGTCCAACACTTGATGTTAGAGTAACATCAAGGTGGCTCACAAAACACTCAAGTCCTAAAACTCACAAAATAACTCTTCAATCCCGGACTTGGTACAGAACTCGTGCAGCCTCCATGATTATATAGCAATGTGCGTTTCTGGGCTGCAACGGCTTGTGCTGGAGGAGATCTATCATTCTTCCTGAAAATCTGCAGTTAAAGAACTAAAAGATACAGTTTGATCTTTTAGTTTTTATCTTTAATCTTTAATCCCTGAACGAACTCTTCTACTTTGAAATTCGAACTTTAATTATCTTTTAATTCGTTCCAGAAGATAGATCATCTTATCTCTTGCTAACTGCACAATAATCTGTTAAAGATATAACAGATTTATGTGTCCAGTATTTTCGGGCCAGATGTCAGGACATCGTGTCCGACATCGTGGATTCTGCAGCTTCAATTCTTCATTTGACATTTTATCTTGACTTATGCATTGTGCAGCAACTCCAGTATTTTCGGGCAGGATGTCAGGACATTGTATCCGACATCGTGGATCCTGCAACTTCAATTCTTCATTTGACATTTTATCTTGCCTTGTGCATTGTGCAGCCCGATCTTATTCCTTGACATAACGTTGGACATCATGTGCAGCAACTCCAGCTTTCCTTCATTGTCTAAGTGCTTATGTTTTAACAAAATCTTAGCCAATCTTTTAAAACTCCGTAGAGCTAAGCACTAACAATCTCCCCCTTTGGCAAATTTTGTCTAAAACATACTTAGACACTTCCTGAGCAGGTACGAGCAGTTATGCAATTGGGATCAGCAACTTTCATTATCAGAGTAATCAAGCACAGCGGAAATTCTTCAAGTTGCAAATCGTTTCCAGGATGTCAAGACATCTCACGTGACATCAGCTTTTTGCTCCCCTTGTCTTCATGCTCTTTCTGCAGCATCTTCTATCAGCTACTAGTCTTTTCCAGGATGTCGAGACATCTCATGTGACATCAGCTTTTTGCTCCCCCTGTCTTCATGCTCTTGCTACTAGTAGCTTACATCAGTCATCATCAGCAGCAGTCTCCCCCTCAAAATCATATTCATACAACTCCCCCTCAAAATCATGAATCATGCATACATCGTATCCTACTGCCATACATCGTATCAATCATGCATAATACTACTATTGCATACATAGTGTCCTACTACTCAAAATCATGCATAATAGCAAGCATAATACTATTACTCCCCCTTTTTAGACAGAATTTGACAAGAGTAGAATGCATGAACTTAAGGTGCAAATATTACAGACCAATAGTAATCAATTGTTCAAAGGGACATGCCCCTATAGCTAGTAAAAATAAAAACATAAAGGTCTGATGATCATGGGGTAGCTTCAGAATCATCATCATCTGATTCTGTATCCTCTGCTGCATCTTCCTCTTCCTCAGCAGCTTCTTCTTCTTCCTCGGCTGCTTCATCTTCTTGCTCAGCTGCTTCTCCATCATCAATGCCACTTTCTGAAAGCCTTTTGACCAGTCGTTCCAGCTCCATCTTCTTCTCTGTGGTGGCTTTGATGGTTGCTTCCAGCACCTTGCATGTGTCCTTGAGTTCAGCAATCAGAGCATCCTTGGACACAGCACCTGAAGCAGCAGCTTTCCCTGATGTCGAGACAATGTCTGGGACATGTGTCCCCTCAAACAATTTGTAATGCAGGGATAGAGGAGATTCTCTCTTCATCACAGAGTCAGTGTAGTTTAAAATATTGGGATGTTGACTCAACATAATGCCACACAATACAGTTGGGAAGGCAATGGGTAATTTGACAGCAAAGGATTCTGAATGCTTAACAGTTTGATCAAATATATAGTTTCCAAAATTAAATTTGGACTTGGTTCCAACAGCATACAGAAATTTACCCAAACCTGTGGCAACAGTGGATGTATGATTAGTGGGTACCCAGTTTGCAGCTCCAATCCTATGCAGAATTGCATACTTCACACTCAGCTTCCCTGCAGACAGCTTCCCTTTCTTTGGCCAATGCTGGACTTGTTTGGCAGTGATTTCCTTGGCAATTTGATGCTCAGAAACATCAATATCCACCATTCCTTCAGTAGGTCTGCCCAGGTACTTGTTGATCACAGCAGGGGAGAATCTAATACACTTTCCTCTGACAAACACCTTTTGATACTCATTACTCTTTCTGTTTGTTATGTCAGAGGGAATGTTGACAATAAATTCCCTGACTAGGCTTTCATAACAGTCTCCCAACTTGGTGACTGTCTTCAGTAGTCCAGCAGCCTTGATGAGTTCCATGGTCTCCTTGCAATCCAAGGCATTTCTTCCCAGTTCTCTTTCTAAAGCAAGTCTGCATTGATACACGTATTTCCACCTTTCAGCATTGCCAATGGAGTGGAATGAGATGTTGTCCAATGGTGCATCAGGGACATTTTCAGGCACCTTTTTTCCAGATTTCTTGGCCCTCTTTGATGTCGAGACATCTAGTTCGACATCATCATCAGAATCAGATGAAGAAATTTCTTTCCTCTTCTTGGAAGGGATTGCAACTTTGCTCCATCTGGATGTGGTAGGAGTGATTGGTGTGCTTTTCTTCTGTGCCATAGTCTTGATTCGTCCAGACCTCTTGATGGGGGTTTTTCCCTTTCTGCTTTGTAATCTTTCTGCAATGCCAGGTGCCAACTTGTTGGCAATGGGTTCCTCATCGGATTCTACCTCTTCTAGATCAATGAGGTCACCTGGAGCAGGTTCTGGTGCCCGTGGTGCAGGGGTCTCCTCTGTGGCTTGATCATCTTCCTCTGTTGATCTCTCTTTGCTGGGGGAAGAGAGTACTTCAGCATTTGGGCAGGAAGATGTTGGAACATCTTTCTCAACATCAGGCACAGAAACATTCGGGGTGGAAGATGTTGGGACATCTTCATCAGCTTCAGGGACAGCAACATCTGGGGTGGAGGATGTTGGAACATCTTTCTCAGCATCAGGAACAGAGGCGTCTTTCAAAATGCTACTCACAATACTGCGGATTTTCTTGTCCATCTCCGTGTCTACTTCCCTAGGACTTGTTGCAAGGCTAGGGTTTTCAGCAATCTTCACTCCCTGTTGTCTTCTGGGAACCAGTTTCTCAGGGACAGAAGCTTGACCAGGAATTATTTGTATCGGTTGGATGTTGAATTCTGGTTGTTCCTGGTGCGGAGATGATGGTACAGAGGGTGAACCAGGAGCTGAAGTTTCTTTTGGTGAGGTAGCCATGGAAAAACAGAGCGTTTGGAATGATTTCGTAAATTTCTGAGAGCTGTTGGGGAATGCAGAAAACGAGATTAACACGAAAATATAAGTTTGAATGAGGAATGTAGAGGGACGTGTGAAGCAACGGTCGAATTTGCTTTGGTTCAGTAGTGAACGTGCTATTAATGTTAACTGATTCGTTTGGGCATGTTCAGATATCAGTAGTTGCTACAATTCCTCTAGCAGACAAATGCCCAGCTTGCCCCTCAGTTTTTCAAACTGTTTTGCATCCAATGCCTTTGTGAAAATATCTGCTATTTGTTCCTCAGTGTCAACATGCTCCAGTGTGATAACTTTATCATCAACAAGCTCTCTAATATAGTGATGTCTAATGTCAATGTGCTTGGTTCTGCTGTGTTGAACAGGATTTTTAGAAATATTAATAGCACTCAAGTTGTCACAGTATAATGTCATGACATCTTGTTCGACATTGTACTCCTTCAGCATCTGCTTCATCCAAACTAGTTGTGAACAGCTGCTTCCTGCTGCAATATACTCTGCTTCTGCAGTAGATAGGGACACACAGTTCTGCTTCTTGCTCAACCATGAAATAAGATTGTTGCCCAGATAGAAGCATCCACCAGAAGGGCTTTTTCTGTCATCTGCACTTCCAGCCCAATCAGCATCACAATACCCAACCAGCATTGAATCTGAACAATGACAGTACATAATCCCATAGTCACTGGTGCCATTTACATATTTCAGGATTCTCTTTACTTGAGTCAAGTGACTTATCTTAGGATTGGCTTGATATCTTGCACAAACACCTACTGCATAGGTGATGTCGGGTCTGCTAGCTGTTAAATATAGTAAGCTCCCAATCATGCTTCTGTACAGACTTTGATCAACACTGGTGCCAGCTTCATCTTTTGACAGCTTCAAGTGCGTAGGTGCAGGTGTTCTTTTATGGCTGGCATTCTCCATCCCAAACTTCTTGACAATGTTCTTTGCATACTTGCTTTGTGAGAGGAATATGGAGTCTTCCATCTGTTTCACTTGGAGTCCCAGAAAGTAAGTCAGCTCTCCAACAAGACTCATCTCAAATTCAGATTGCATCTGTTGGACAAAATGTCGAAGCATCTCATTCGACATCCCTCCAAACACAATGTCATCAACATATATCTGTGCTATCATCAAGTTATCCGCATCTTGTTTGACAAAGAGAGTCTTGTCAATTCCTCCCTTCCTATACCCTTGCTGAGTAAGGAACTCTGTTAGCCTTTCATACCAAGCTCTTGGAGCTTGCTTCAATCCATAGAGAGCTTTCTTGAGCCTGTATACATGATCTGGATGAGTTGGATCTACAAATCCCTTTGGCTGCTCCACATAGGCTTCTTCATTCAGGTATCCATTCAGAAACGCGCTCTTCACATCCATCTGGTACAGCTTGAATTTGAGGATGCAAGCTACACCAAGTAACAATCTGATGGACTCAAGTCTAGCAACTGGGGCGAATGTTTCATCAAAGTCTACACCTTCAATCTGAGTGTAGCCTTGAGCAACAAGTCTGGCCTTGTTTCTGGTTATAACACCTTCTTCATCGGTTTTGTTCTTGAAGATCCACTTGGTGCCAATCACATTAGTTCCCTCGGGTCTCGGAACTAGCTCCCAGACTTCATTCCTTTTGAATTGCTCCAATTCTTCTTGCATAGCATTGATCCAGAACTCATCAGCCAGTGCCTCTTTCACATTCTTGGGCTCAATTTTGGAGACAAAACATGAGTTGGAGACTATCTCAATCTCCCTTGATCTTGTAGTGACTCCTCTGTTTGGATCTCCTATAATCAGCTCCTTGGGGTGCATCTTCTGGATTCTAATGGAAGGTCGCTTGTCAGGTTGGTTGATGTTTGATTCATCTGTAGCAGAATCAGAGTTTTCTGTATTTTCTGCACTTTTAGCTGTATCTGCTACATTGTCTCCCGATGTTCTGACATCTTCTTCGACATCCTTCTTTCTTGCTGGAGTTAGATCATCAACAACCACATTGATGGATTCCATCACAGTTCTGGTTCTGGAATTGAATACTCTATATGCTCTGCTGTTTGTAGAGTATCCCAGGAATATTCCTGCATCACTCTTGGGATCCATCTTTCTCCTTTGCTCTCTATCTGCCAAAATGTAACATGGACTTCCAAAGATGTGGAAGTGCTTGACAGTTGGCTTCCTCCCTTTCCAGATTTCATACAGTGTGGTTGGAGTCCCTCTTCTCAGTGTGACTCTGTTGTGGATGTAGCATGCTGTGTTCATGGCTTCAGCCCAGAGATTATAGGGAAGTTCTTTGGCATGAAGCATGACCCTAGCAGCCTCTTGCAAAGTCCTGTTTTTCCTCTCAACTATGCCATTCTGTTGTGGTGTAATGGCTGCAGAGAACTCATGAGTGATGCCTTCAGATGTGCAGAATTCAGTGAACCTGCTGTTTTCAAACTCTCTGCCATGGTCACTCCTGATTCTCTTGATGACACAGTCTTTTTCTCTTTGAAGTCTTAGACTCAACTCCTTGAATACTTCAAAGGTGTCTGATTTTTCTCTGATAAAGTTGACCCAGGTAAATCTGGAGAAATCATCCACAACAACATAGGCATACCTCTTTCCTCCAAGGCTTTCAACTTGCATAGGCCCCATCAAGTCCATGTGAAGTAGTTCCAGCACCCTGGAAGTGGTCTGATGTTGAAGCTTCTGGTGGGACATCTTGACTTGCTTTCCAATCTGACATTCACCACAAATTCTGCCTTCTTCTATTTTCAGATTGGGAATGCCTCTAACAGCACCTTTGTCAATGATTTTCTTCATGCCTCTTAAGTGCAGATGTCCAAATCTTTGATGCCATATTCTGACTTCATCTTCTTTGGAGGATAGACATGTGGAGGAGTAACTGGTTTCTTGAGGTGTCCATAGGTAACAGTTGTCCTTTGATCTGCTGCCCTTCATTAGAACTTCACTCTTCTCATTTGTCACCAAGCATTTTGACTTTGTGAAGTTTACATTGAATCCTTCATCACACAGCTGACTGATGCTGATCAAGTTTGCAGTCAGTCCCTTCACCAGCAGTACTTTGTCCAGACTAGGAAGTCCATCATGGACTAGCTTTCCCATTCCAGTGATCTTTCCTTTAGAACCATCTCCAAATGTCACATAGCTAGTGGAGCAAGGTTCAATGTTCACCAGGAATTCTTTGACTCATGTCATGTGTCTGGAACAGCCGCTATCTAGGTACCAATCTTCTTTAGCTGATGCTCTAAGTGAAGTATGAACAACAAGACTAACAGTCCTGTGTTTTGGAACCCACATCATCTTCCTTCCACTGCTGCTCCCTTGAGTTCCATGATGTGGATGGCCATGTAAATGATAGCAAAAGGGCTTTATGTGACCATACCTGCCACAGTAGTGACACCTCCACTTCTTTCTTTTGCTCCTTTTCTGCTGCGTTCCATGATGTCGAGACCGATGTTGTGACATCGTGGCTCCAGTGCTGTTTTTGGCAGGAACAAATTCTGTCATGGTTGTTCTGCCAGCAGACTTAGGATTAAATCCAAGTCCTCTCTGGTTTCCAACATTCTTTCCAAGCTGTAGCACCTCATCAAGCGTATCTGAGCCTTTATTCAGCATCTTTATTGATTTTGTCATGTTTTCCAGTTTAGAGTTCAGAAAACCAACTTCTCCTTTAAGCTCAAAGATCTCCTCTTCATGTCCCTCCTTCTCAGCCTCCAGATTTGCAATGACCTTCTTCAGTTGTGCTTCTTGCTGAAGAATCTTCTCACTTTTGATGCATAGTTCTCTATAGGATGCAGCGAGCTCATCAAAAGTGATTTCACTATCTGTATCACTTGAATCTTCAGCAGATTCAAATCTCCCAGTGAGTGCATTCACATCTCTGTCAAAATCACTTTCTTGTTCACTCTCTGTATCAGATCGACATACAGAAAGTCCTTTCCTCTGCTTCTTGAGATGAGTGGGACATTCAGCTATGATGTGTCCATAGCCTTCACACCCATGGCATTGAATTCCTTTGCTGTGACTGGGCTTTTCATCTGACCTTTTCTGGTATTTACTGCCTTTCCTGATGTCGAAAGGGATGTTCTGGACATGTGGTTTCTGCCTCCTGTCCATTCTGTTCATCACTTTGTTGAACTGTTTTCCAAGGAGCACAACTGCGTTAGTCAGATCAGTATCCAGGTCATACTCACCTTGTTCTCCTTCATCATTGGACACGAAAGCCAGATTCTTGCTCTTCTTTTCAGCCCTATCCGAGAGTCCTAGCTCAAAGGTTTGAAGGGAACCAATGAGTTCATCTACTCTCATGTTGCAAATGTCTTGGGCCTCCTCTATTGCAGTGACTTTCATGTCAAATCTCTTAGGCAAGGATCTGAGGATCTTTCTCACCAGCTTTTCATCTGTCATCCTCTCTCCCAAGGCAGTGCAAGCATTGGCAATTTCAAGAATGTTCATGTGGAAGTCATGAATACATTCTTCCTCCTTCATCTTCAGATTTTCGAATTTTGTAGCCAATAGTTGCAATCTGGACATCTTCACTTTGGAGGTTCCTTCATGAGTGGTTTTCAGGATCTCCCATGCATCTTTGGCCACTGTGCATGTGTTGATTAGTCTGAAGATATTCTTGTCAACTCCATTGAATAGAGCATTCAAAGCTTTGGAGTTTCCAAGTGCCAATTCGTCTTCTTCTTTAGTCCAGTCTTCTTCTGGCTTCAATCCATCAGTGGGCTTTCCTTCTGTGTCCAGCATCTTGGGATGTTCCCAGCCTTTGATGACAGCTTTCCAGGTTCTGCTATCCAGTGATTTGAGGAAGGCCACCATCCTTGCTTTCCAGTATTCATAGTTGGTTCCATCCAGAATTGGTGGTCTGTTCACTGGTCCTCCTTCTTTCTCCATGTTCATCAGAATTTATCTTCCTAGATCTCACTCAGTGATTTCGAGTGCCTGCTCTGATACCAATTGAAATTCTGATACTGGGGACAGATGTCGTACAGGATGTCACGACATCACGCTTCAGAACATGCAGATTATATTTGACAGTGTGTACAGTTTAAACAAGAAGATAACACAAGAGAATTGTTAACCCAGTTCGGTGCAACCTCACCTACATCTGGGGGCTACCAAGCCAGGGAGGAAATCCACTAAAATAGTGTTAGTTCAAGGTCTAACAGCCACTGTTTACAACCTTCTCACCTAACCACTACCCGTGCAATCTCTACCTAAGAGCCACTCTTAGATATGAGAACCCCGCTCACTCCCTCTCACTCACACTCCCGTGTTTACAATCAATTCAAAGACACACCAGAGATTGCTCTCTGAACAATAGAGATCAACTCCACACACTAGAGATCAACTCTACACACTAGAGATCAACTCTACACACTCAGGTCCAACACTTGATGTTAGAGTAACATCAAGGTGGCTCACAAAACACTCAAGTCCTAAAACTCACAAAATAACTCTTCAATCCCGGACTTGGTACAGAACTCGTGCAGCCTCCATGATTATATAGCAATGTGCGTTTCTGGGCTGCAACGGCTTGTGCTGGAGGAGATCTATCATTCTTCCTGAAAATCTGCAGTTAAAGAACTAAAAGATACAGTTTGATCTTTTAGTTTTTATCTTTAATCTTTAATCCCTGAACGAACTCTTCTACTTTGAAATTCGAACTTTAATTATCTTTTAATTCGTTCCAGAAGATAGATCATCTTATCTCTTGCTAACTGCACAATAATCTGTTAAAGATATAACAGATTTATGTGTCCAGTATTTTCGGGCCAGATGTCAGGACATCGTGTCCGACATCGTGGATTCTGCAGCTTCAATTCTTCATTTGACATTTTATCTTGACTTATGCATTGTGCAGCAACTCCAGTATTTTCGGGCAGGATGTCAGGACATTGTATCCGACATCGTGGATCCTGCAACTTCAATTCTTCATTTGACATTTTATCTTGCCTTGTGCATTGTGCAGCCCGATCTTATTCCTTGACATAACGTTGGACATCATGTGCAGCAACTCCAGCTTTCCTTCATTGTCTAAGTGCTTATGTTTTAACAAAATCTTAGCCAATCTTTTAAAACTCCGTAGAGCTAAGCACTAACAATCTACTATGCCAGCAAAGTTCTAAATGATGCACAAGTGAATTATGCTACCATAGAAAAATAAATGCTGCCAATTGTCTATGCACTTGAAAAGTTCATATCTCATTTGGTACGCTCAAGAGTTATCATCTACACTGATCATGCAGCTATTAAATACTTGCTCAACAAGGCTGATTCCAAACCAAGATTGATAAGATGGATTTTGTTGTTGCAAGAATTTGATTTAGTGATTCGCGATAAAAAGGGATCAGAGAATGTTGTAGCTGATCATTTGTCAAGATTAGTGAATGAGGAAGTTACAACAAAAAAAGCTGAAGTGAGAGATCAATTCCCTGATGAATCATTATTTTTAATAAGTGAAAGACACTGGTTTGCTGATATGGCCAACTTTAAAGCTGCAGGAATCATCCCAAAGGATTTTAATTGGCAGCAGAGGAAGAAATTTCTACATGATGCTCAATTTTATATCTGGGATGATCCACATCTGTTTAAAATAGGAGCTGATAATCTCCTAAGAAGATGTGTGACACAAGAAGAGGCCAAGAGTATTTTATGGCATTGCCACAACTCTCCATGTGGTGGCCATTATGGTGGAAATAAGACAGCAATTAAGGTTTTGCAATATGGATTCTTTAGGCCCACACTTTTTAAAGATGCTTATCACCATGTGTTGCACTGTGATCAATGTCAAAGGATAGGTGGTATATCTAGAAGAAATGAAATGCCCTTACAGAATATTTTGGAGGTTGAGGTGTTTGATTGCTGGGAAATTGATTTTGTAGGTCCCTTCCCCTCATCCTGTGGTAATGAATATATTCTAGTGGTTGTTGACTATGTCTCCAAATGGGTTGAAGCAGTGGCTACCCCCCATAATGATGCCAAGACTGTGGTGAAGTTTCTGAAGAAGAACATTTTCTCAAGATTTGGGGTGCCTAGAATTCTGATTAGCGATGGAGGTACACACTTATGCAATAATCAGTTACAGAAGGTTTTGAAACAATATAATGTGACACACAAAGTAACATCACCTTATCATCCCCAAACAAATGGGAAAGCAGAAGTGTCAAACAGGGAATTGAAAAAGATTTTGAAGAAGACTGTCACTTCCACTATAAAAGATTGGTCTATCAAATTAGATGATGCTTTATGGGCATACAGAACAGCATTCAAGACTCCGATAGGCTTATCTCCATTTCAAATGGTGTATGGCAAGTCTTGTCATCTACTAGTGGAAATGGAATATAAAGCATATTAGGCATTGAAATTTTTTAACTTTGATGAAACCGCATCCAGAGAACAAAGGAGGCTGCAGCTCTTGGAATTGGAAAAATTGAGATTAAATGCTTACGAATCTTCAAAGTTGTATAAAGAAAAGGTTAAAAAGTATCATGACAAAAAGTTACTCAAGAAGGACTTCCAACCAGGGCAAAAATTTTATTGTTCAACTCAAGACTTAAATTCTTTCCACGGAAGCTTAAATCTAAATGGTCTGGACCATTTACCATCAAGAAAGTCCGACCATATGGAGCAGTGGAGCTTTGTGATCCTCATTCTAAAGACCCTAATAGGATGTGGGTAGTGAACGGACAGAGGTTAAAGCAATATCATGGTGGAGCAATAGAAAGATTAAACATTGTTCTATGCTCGGATCCTGGATAACAGGATGATGCGTCAAGCTAGTGACGTTAAAGAAGCGCATACTGGGAGGCAACCCAGCTTTTCTTTCCCTTCTCTATCTTCATTTTTATTTCTTGTATGTAGTTAGGACATCTTTCTTGTGATTGTGATTTATTTCAGCTTGTGTAGTAATGAACAAAAAGGGTTTTTAAATTATGTGTGAAGAGATAAGTAGAAAATGACTTAGAAAAATTTTCAGATTGTTTATCCGCTAAGCGCAAACCTTGCGCTAAGCGCCATCTCTTCACGAGCTAAGCCGAGCGTACTCGTGCTAAGCGCAAAGACCCCTGATTGATTGGCTGAATGGTTTAGCTAAGCGCACAACGCTGCGCTAAGCCCAACATCTTCACTGTAAGTTGCACCTTAAGCAGTGGGCTTAGCGTGGATGATGCACTAAGCGCCACTTCCTCTCTGTAAAAATTTATTATAGTTGTGCTAAGCGCGTCATCCTGCGCTAAGCCCCAGATTCATTTTGTAAGTTGAGCTTTCAAGTTGGGCTTAGCGGGAAAAGATGCGCTAAGCGCGAACATTGTTCTGTAAGTTGAAGCTTGATGTTATGCTAAGCCTCACATCTCAAACTAAGCGCATATTACAAAAATATTTTTGGTGTTGCAGAAAGCGCTAAGCACAGCCTGTCGCGCTAAGCCCCAAATGCTTACGGGATTTTACAACTTCAAGTTAGGCTTGGCGCGAGGCTAAGCTAAGTGCTAGTGTTTTAAACTCAAAACGTCACGTTGGCATGCTAAGTGCAGCTGCGCGCTAATCGCGCCATACAAATTTCAGTTTTTTTAAAAGCAAAGACAGAGGCACTTGGGTTGTTACCTTTGCACCCAAACCTCTGCGCCCTCTCATCTTTGAGCATCCCTTTACTTTCTGTTACGTGTGTACTTCTTCTCTGCATCATTTTTGCTTCAGTTTAAGAACAATCCAAGTAAGTTAGCACATTTCTATTTTTACTTTTCATGCTTCAAACCTTAGGATAGTTGATTTATGGTTTTCATAGTTAGTTGTTGTTAGTTAAGTTACTTAGTTTTAGGGTTAGGTATTTTAGGACTTTAGGTAGTTTAGAAGCCCATTAGGGGCAATGTGGCTGAAAGGGGTGAAAACCCCTGTGTGTATTTCTGGGAATTACGATGAACGCGTTAAGCACGCCTGTTGCGCTTTTCCTGTTCATCGCAACTATTAAATTTTTTTAGGATTTTTTATGATCGCATTAAGCGGACCATGTCGCGCTAAGCGTGTTCATCGTGGCGTTGAACCAAAACGATGCAGACACTAAGCGTGCCTGTGTGCTAATCGTCAATAGTATACTGAGATACTCAAAGTAGTTTAGGCACTAAGCCCAGCTTGCTGAGCTATGCGCCACTTAGGTTTTGTTTCTTTACCTTTGTAATAAGGCTAAGCACGCCCGTACGCTAAGCCTGAGTGTCTTTCTGTTGAGGCTAAGCTAAGTGCTAGCATGCTGCGCTAAGCTCCAATCCTCTATTGTTTCTAAAATTGTAGACTTAGGCTAAGCGTAGCTGTGTGCTAAGCCTATTCCATAGAAAAAAAATGTTTTTTGTCTCTTCGAGCTAAGCGCCAGCTTGCTGTGCTTAGCACTTGAGTTAATTTCATAAGGCGTGCTAAGCTCAGCATGCTGCGTGAAGCGCCCAGCTCTGTTTTCAGTTTAATTTTTTTTGTTTTCTTGAGAATAAACCTGTACTAATCTCTTATGTTTTGTCTTATATTTTTCAGATGGCTTCTAGGAAAAGAAAGGCACCCTCTACACCTACCTAAGCCAGATTTCATAGATCCAGATTCACTTCCCAAGAGGCTTAGGAGAGATATACTAACATTGTGGTGCCTCGTAAGCTTTTACCAGAAAGAAATGTGGTAGTCTACTATACAGAGTTTGATGAGTTCAAGAAGGAACTCGAGAGACGCCATTGGGATGAGGAGTTGACTGACTTTCTGGACGGCAACATTGATGTTGCCATTGTAAAAGAATTCTATGCAAACCTCTATGACCCCAAGGACAAATCATGATCCAAACTCCATTGGAGCTTGTAGGCCTAGGATCTTCTTCATCAATGGATTCCTTTGCTTCTTGGAAGATAAATGGCAGCGGAATGGAGAAGGAAGAGAGAGAGGAGACGCCACTTCAAGGAGAAGATGAGTCTAGAAGAAGCTCACCACCATAGGAGGCCATGGATAAGAGCTTGGAGGAAGAAGGAGATGAATGAAGGGAGAGGGAGAGAAGAGCACGAAATTTTGTGCTCAAAAAGAGCTCTGAAATCGGAAGTTAATATTCAAATGATCAAAGTTCCAAAAAATGCACACACATGACCTCTATTTATAGCCTAAGTGTCACACAAAATTGGAGGGAAATTCAAATTTCACTTGAATTTGAAATTGAATTTGTGGAGCCAAACTTTGGAGCCAAAATTTCACTAATTATGATTAGTGAATTTTAGTTATGGTTCAGCCCACTAATCCAAGATTAATTCCAAGATTCTCCACTAAGTGTGCTTAGGTGTCAAGAGGCATGAAAAGCATGAAGGACATGCACAAAGTGTGACTATATGATGTGGCAATGGGGTGTAGTAAGCAAATGCTCACCTCCCCCTCTAAAATTTAATTGGATTGGGCTTCTACCAATTCAATTAAATTTATTTCCAACCACACACATCAAATATCCACTTAGTGCATGTGAAATTACAAAACTACCCCTAATACAAAAACTAGTCTAGGTGCCCTAAAATACAAGGGCAGAAAAATCCTATATTTCTAGGGTATCCTACCTACATTATGGAGCCCAAAATACAAGACCCAAAATTAATGAAACCTTATTCTAATATGTACAAAGATAAGTGGGCTCGTACTTAGCCCATGAGCCCGAAATCTACCCTAAGGCTCATAAGAACCCTAGGGCCTTCTCTTGCATCTTTGGCCCATTCTACTTGGAGTCTTCTATCCAATGCCCTTGCGGGGTAGGATTGCATCATTCCCTCCCCCTTGAAAAGGATTTGACCTCAAATCCTGAGGTTCTTGAAACTCTGGGCTTTTTTCCTCAACACCTGTAAAAAGAACAAAAACATATGTATTAGTGGTGTTTAGTATGTTGAAGTAAGGTAAGGTCTGAAAACTCATTTTCTGGGCATCTTCCCATGAAGGAACATAGTTCCTCACCAACTCAATGAGTGGTGCTACAAGTATAGAAAAATATGGGACAAACCTTTTGTAAAAGTTTGTTAAGTCATGGAAGCCCCAAATTTTTCTTACACTTGGTGGAGCGGGCCACTCAGGAATGACTTTTATTCTCTTAGGGTTCATGGGAACCCCTTGATCACAATTTAAAAAATTAAGAAAAGTAAAGCAATGGAACATACCTTTTTTTGTATTTTCATGTTGATTATTCCTACCAAAAAGTATGACAAACCTAAGGTATCCCATATGAGTACCTAAGTTTGTATTGAAACTAAAAATAAGAACAAACCTACCTAATGAGTCCCTATGTACACAAATCATGAAGATGTTGGGTGCACGAGTGATTTTACAAATGAGTGTTGCACCACCCAAAGCATTCATCATACCACCTATTTTAGGGATTTGGTGCCTAATAATACCTATTTTGGGCACCAACAAAGCACAAGGATTTAAGCTCTTGCGAACCAAACCCTCATCCAACAACTCCTTTACTTGAGGAATAAACTCAAGCCTAAGAGGTGTGGCAATGCGAACAAGTGTCTTTTTACAAAGGAGAAAATGTGGAGGTTGTTTAAGAGGGGAAATTTCTTTAATATTTGTCTTTATTTCAAAATGTCTTTCCTTCTTAGCTAACATCTTGGAGGAGACACTTACCTCCTTACACTCCTCCTTAACCATTAAAGGTTTTCCTTCTTCTTGGGGGTAGATTTCTTCACTAGATTCTTCCCCTTTTGCTTCTTCACTTTCACTAGAGGAAGGTGAAGTAGTAGCCTCATCTTGGCTACTATAAATGTCTTGGCTCCTCATAATCATGGTTTTCTTGGTGGAGCATTGAGAAGTAATGTGTCCTCTTCCAAGACATTTAAAGCACTTTATGGAGCTAGTCTTTTCTTGCATACTAGCCTTAGGGGGTTGCTTTTCTATTGTCTTCCCCTTATCATCATTGGGCTTAGAAGGTGCTGCCCCTAAGATGCTTAGACCTTGGTCTTTCTTTGGATAAGAATGAGATCCATAAGATTTTAAAGTAGACTTTCTTTTAAGTTTTTGCTCTATCCTTATTTCCCAATCTAAGTATGCCTCTACATTGTCCTTCCCATGGAAGTATGGGAGGTTAATGTTAGCCTCTTGAGGCTTTCTTTCATTTTCTCTCATATGGGAGTGAGGTCTAAGATGTGACCTATGCCTTCCTTCATAATAGTCACGAAGTTCTTCACTTAGGCTCTTGCAAGAGTTATGACTACTATAGGTGGCATGTTTTTCTTTTCTTAACTCTTTTAGTATTTTCCTTCTTTCTTCTTCCCTTATTTTCTCTTTTTCATCTTGACTTATTTCTTTTGCTCTTTTTTTTCCTTTTTCTTTTCTCTCTTGTTTTTCTTTCCACAACTTAAGGGATCTCAACTCATCTAATATCTTATACAAGGGGTCCTTAGGAGTAGAACCTTCACCATTAATACTAGATGAAGAATCAAGACTCATGGTGGTTTCTAAGATGTGGTTCTTTCTTGTTGGGGGTTTGAAAACAAAAGGTAAAAGAAACTATGGTTGAAATTAGCCAAAATAAACACTAAAAGAAGTGTGAAAGATAAGGTAAAAACTAATTGGTAAAAGACAAGCTATCTAGGCGGTTTAACAATGGAAGGTAAAGGAAATAAGCTATGAAAGTAAGCAAGAAATGTAAACTAGGCGAATCCTAAGAGTGTTTGGATGACCACATTTAAGGTTCCCAACAAAACACTCACTATCCTAAGGGAAAATTGCCTAAAATTATTACACACAAATGGAAGTAGGATGACCTATTGGAGGCTCCCAACTTACTTCCAATGAAAGGCCTTTTTGCTACAAAATTTGAAAGCAAAGCAAATTGCCAATTACAAAATTACAAAAAAAAAAGTCCTTAATTGTGGTGGCTATTCCTTCTTTAGTGTTTCACTCAATTTGGAGTGCTTCTTAGTCCAATAGCTCTTAAGGTGGTTGGCCCCTTGCTTCTTGACTCAAATTCTTCAAGATATGGCACCAATCCTCCTTTCCAATTCCCTATATGGCAACTCACAAACAAGGAAACAAAGAGACAAGCAATAACCAAAGACCCAAAAAAAAATGAAATGAAAGCTAAACCAATAGAGTTTTAACAAGACAAATTTTCAAGGATTATTCAACAATTAAAGCAATAAAAAGCACAAAAAAGCAAGCTAGGACTCAAAGAGAAACCTAGAATGGCTCTAGAGTAGAGTAGAAAAACTAAAAAAAAAGACTCAAGAAACCTCTAGTTTTGGCACTTGTTTTCACAATAATTTTCAATTTAAATTTCAGAACTAGGATTGGTATAAAATAGTCACCAATTATAGAACAAATTTTTGAGCCAAAACAACAAGCACACTTTCCTTTCACTTTTTTTTTCCTGAACACTGATTTGTCTTCCAACTTGTGAGATTTTTCTTATTTTTTCCTTTAATCCAAATCGCTTGGTTCTTTTTTTATAACTTTGTTCCAGATGTCTAAAAAATTCAGTAAAACTTTAAGCTCAAAAAACGTAGTGACAAATTCCCAGTAATTTATACAAGTTCGTATGTTCAAGCTGCCAGCACCAGCGATTTCAACCTAGAAATCAAGAGTAGTGTTTATGTTGCTTAAGGCTTGGATAGTTATAATTTGTGTTTGCTTATGCTAAATTATATTTAATAACACAATTCAAGAGAGCTTAAGACTTATTTTGATTCACAAATCCAGCCACAACTCAGCACCACAACTCAACTTCATCATAGGCATCATGTAGGAAACTTAGAAAACAAAAAAGAGTTCAACAACAAGACTACTTCTAGGAATTGATTTAGAACATGTTATGAACTAAATAACATGCATGAATTAGACTCAAAATTCAAAAGATAGGCTAAGAATTACAAGAATACATGAACAAATGTATCTAGAATTCAATAAACAAAATAAAAATTCAACACAAACTTAGAGCATAATGTGACAATTACTATGACTAAACATGACTCTAAGACAACATGGATTAAGTGATTTACACTTAGATTTTTGTGTTTTTTTTTCTAATCAATATTTTGGAACAAAATTTAGATCTAAAGGTTCAGCACAAGAATATTATGAATGAAAATTGATAGAACCTAAAATCAACACAAAAACAAGATTCAAGAGTAGATCTACAAAATTTGAACCATAGAAATGCAAGAACAAGTGTAGATCTAAGATTTAATCGGTTTATTTTTTTAAAATCCACTCTAAACAGAACCAAACCACAAGACAATGGAGGATATACATGGAGAATAAGATGAGGAACAAGGAATTAAAGAGAATTCACCGAACAAAAAGATAGAGGAAGCAAAAGAACATCACCTAGATGAAGATGCTCTTGATACCACATGATGTAAGCTCCATTGGAGCTTGTAGGCCTAGGATCTTCTTCATCAATGGATTCCTTTGCTTCTTGGAAGATAAATGGCAGCGGAATGGAGAAGGAAGAGAGAGAGGACATACCACTTCAAGGAGAAGATGAGTCTAGAAGAAGCTCACCACCATAGGAGGCCATGGATAAGAGCTTGGAGGAAGAAGGAGATGAATGAAGGAAGAGGGAGAGAAGAGCACGAAATTTTGTGCTCAAAAAGAGCTCTGAAATCTGAAGTTAATATTCAAATGATCAAAGTTCAAAAAAATGCACACACATGACCTCTATTTATAGCCTAAGTGTCACACAAAATTGGAGGGAAATTCAAATTTCACTTGAATTTGAAATTGAATTTGTGGAGCCAAACTTTGGAGCCAAAATTTCACTAATTATGATTAGTGAATTTTAGTTATGGTTCAGCCCACTAATACAACATCAATTCCAAGATTCTCCACTAAGTGTGCTTAGGTGTCATGAGGCATGAAAAGCATGAAGGACATGCACAAAGTGTGACTATATGATGTGGCAATGGGGTGTAGTAAGCAAATTCTCACCTCCCCCTCTAAAATTTAATTGGATTGGGCTTCTACCAATTCAATTAAATTTATTTCCAACCACACACATCAAATATCCACTTAGTGCATGTGAAATTACAAAACTACCCCTAATACAAAAACTAGTCTAGGTGCCCTAAAATACAAGGGCTGAAAAATCCTATATTTCTAGGGTATCCTACCTACATTATGGAGCCCAAAATACAAGACCAAAAATTAATGAAACCTTATTCTAATATGTACAAAGATAAGTGGGCTCGTACTTAGCCCATGAGTCCGAAATCTACCCTAAGGCTCATAAGAACCCTAGGGCCTTCTCTTGCATCTTTGGCCTATTCTACTTGGAGTCTTCTATCCAATGCCCTTGCGGGGTAGGATTGCATCAAACCACCTAAGCAAATGTGGGTGAGAGGCCATCTGATTAAGTTTGATGAGGATACTCTTAACACATTCTTGAAGACCCCTGTTGTTGTGGAAGAGGGGGAAACACTTTGTGCTTACTCTAGATTTGCACTCCTGAGGCCTGATCCTTAGGAGTTAGCTGCTAAGCTCTGTATCCCAGGGAGGGGATTCGAGCTTAATGCTGATGGGCAGCCTTTAAAGATTTTGAGGAAGAACATGACCACGCTTGCTCAGACTTGGAGCGTTCTTTCCTTTTCTAACCTCATTCCCACTTCCCACACTTCTGATGTCACTCTTGACAAAGCCAAACTCATTTATGGCATCATCATGAAGATGGACATGAATATGGGGTACCTTATCTCCCACCAAATCTCCCTCATAGCACAGCATGACACATCCAAACTAGGATTCCCTGCCTTGATCACAGCTTTATGTAAGGCTAGGTGAGTTCAATCAGAGAGGTCCCTGGAGAGCCTGAGTCATGCCATTAATTTGGCATATATTAAGAAGAACTATTGGAATCTTGATGATCCAATAGTAACTTTTAGAGGACCCAGGAAGGCCAGGGATAAGAGATCTGAGGCCCCTTCCACTTTAGCACCAGAGACACCAGCTCCTTCTTCTTCCACGGCTCCATTACCTCCCACTAAGATTCTAGTTATTCCTCTTACACCCACACAGATACCACTTCCAGCTCCTTTCTCTGTAGGACCATCAGATTTTACTTTTACACCACAGATGCTGCACTCCTTGCTCCAGAGCATCCACAAGGGGAAGTCCATTATCATGCAGAGCCTTCAAGGCTTGGGCTTGCCCTCCATTATGAGCATGGAGGAGTTTGATGCTCAAGTGGCCTATCCAGGAGACCAGCCCTCTTCTTCTAGAGGAGATGGAGCCTCTGTAGCCCACGAGCCTATGACTGAGGAGCCTGTTAGTCAATGAATACGACTAACTTTTATGTATAAAACTTGTGTATATTGTATCAAACTTCTCCAATTTATAGTTGTTTTGTAATATTATAAGTACTTTCTGTTAAATATAGGTAATAGATAATTTATACTTCTTTTTTAAGTGTTTAATAATCAATTTCTCTCAATTTCAGGTTCATTAGGCAAATTGGCAAAAGTGTTGTTTTCACCTTCTTGCTAAGCCAATCTTCTGGCTTAGCGAGCATTCGCTAAGCGCGACACTCAGTGGCTAAGCGCGAGGAAGAATCCAGAAGAAGATGAGCTGTCAGGCTCGCTGAGCGCACCGCTCCAGGTCATCAAGCGCACTACTTCAGCTCGTCCGCTAAGCGAGAGAAGCGCGCTAAGACAAAATTCACTTATGCGCGCTAAGCGATTCAGATTTGCGCTAAGCGCGCGTGCACAAACCAACCCACCTATTTAAGCTTGAAATCAGATTTTTTGGGGGAGTTTGGCATTTTTTTCTTGAGAAGACTCTGCATGCACGAGAGTCTGGCCTTGGCTTGAAGCTTTTGCATGTGTAGGAAGTTCTAGAGAGAGAAAGGTCCAAGTTCCAGAGAGTTCTGAGAGATTTTGCTGTGTGAAGATCTGCAGAGATAAGAGCTCGAAGCAGAAGCCGTTCTGAGAGCTTGAGATGAATTTGTGAGTGATTATGAGATCCTAGAGGTGAAGGAGACATCCTCACCACTTGTATTTTTGCAATCTTTCATCTTGTTCTTCCCTATGCTGTAAAGGAGGTTTTCGAACTATGGAAGGCTAAATCCTCTGTTGGATCTTCCCTGTAGGTACCTGATGTAAATATATTTCTATCTATGTAATGATGTTTTGTGTGTTCTCTGTGCTATCTGCTTTTCATTCCAGTATGCCTTTACCTTGATCACGTAGATGCATGCTTTGTTAGGGTCATTAAATAGTGGAAACTAGTCTGATTTTAAAGTCCTTGATAGTACGGGGCTAAGTTGTTGTACTATCATGAGGAATCGGGCTACAAGAAATTAGTTGTGTATATGTGTCTTAATGCAATCCTGGTTGAGTTCAGTCTTACAAGAGGAATCTGTGGACGAGGCTTGATCAGGATTAGGCTAGGCTATCATGATGAATCGGGGTCTAGCAGTCTAGGAGACAACATAGGAATACATGAGCATTGTTAGATAGAGAACATTCGTTTTAGCATCAGGAACCTGTTAGGAAGACCAACACGTTCTCTACTTGTTTTTACACAACATTTCTCTTGCGTGATTTTCTTTCTTTTTGCATAGATAGTTTACATACTTGTCCATAACCAAAATCATTTTTTCATACCAGACACCTATTTACCGAAATAGCTTGCCAGATAACACAAGTTCCCCGAGAGTTCGATACTCGGTTCTTACCGTTTTATACTACTTTTGTGATCCGGTACACTTGCCGGCCGCGAACAGAGCCACCAGTACCAGCACCAGCAGCAGAGGAGACTACTCCTGAGGAGACCCAGCCATCTACACCAGTTGTTGAGCCAAAGTAACCTATCCATGATTCATCAGCAGCTCCAGCACTGGATTTGAATGAAGACCAGCCACAGGAGGAGCGGGACGTTTAAATTTTTGCACTCTGAACACTTTAGTTTATTTTTAGTTATTTTATGATTTATGTCATTTAAATTTCATCTTTTATGTTTCAGTTCTTTAAATTTCAGCATTTTAGCATTTAAATTTCAGTAGTGTAGTTGTTTGTTTGCTTGTACAAAAAGCTTGATTGAATAGTGAATTGGTTGAACTTTGTATGCAATGGCTTGTTTGGTATGAAATAAGTGTTTGAAAATGATTTGATTGAGCAAATGTATGAATTGAATGGATTGGGATGATTAGATGATTTTTTTGATCAAGTTTGCAGTCATTAGAAGAGAATGAGCAGATGATTGGAAGTATGTCTGAAAATGTTAGTTGGTTGTCAAATTGATTGTGAAGGAATGCATTAACTGTATCCCGGTGAGAGTGTGATCCTTAAATTTTGAGAGAAATAACTATCATTTAGTACAGATTTTTGTGTGAATCTCTGAAGTATGGACTGGATGCATGAATTTGAGGATGATGAAGGCCATGTTTGATTATGAATAGCCACTTAGCCAAAAAGCTGATCATATGCTTGAATAAATTTATCTCTTGCACCCAGTTTGAGCTTAATGAATTTATTGATTGATTGAACCTAGAGCCTATTCAGTTGTATCTTCTGCTACCTTATCTTAGGTTGTAGGAGAGTATCATCCACAAAAGCTGGGTTCAAAGCAAATTTGTCCCAAATTTGGGGGAGGCACTGGGTAAGAATTGAAATGGTCAAAGAAAATAGTATACACACACTGTTTATGTATATAATGTTTTTGTGTTAAAAAAAACTGTAAGTACAAATGAAATTAATAAGTATGTATGCTGCAAAATAATGAATGAAAGCTAAGTGCGTAATAAAGGGTGAGAATGGGTTAGGAATGAATGAAAAAGGTGAAGGTTTATCTATGCATGAATGCTCTCCTAGAACCTAAGCTTTTGAATCCTAGAAAAATCATGATTTGTTGGAAGCCTAACCCCATTACAAGCCTAGAAAGTCCTTTGGATTCAATTTTGTGTGTTCATTGTTGTATGATATGAGATGAAATGCAAAGGTTGGAACTTGTGTTGGCTGTTTATGATGGAATAAGCCTAAACACTTGAACTTGAGTGAAACAATGACTGTGAGGTTTTGGTTGATGATCCATCCTTGATTTCTGTCATGCTTACTAGCTTATTTCAGTTGTGACTCTAATGTGTAAGCTCCTATCTTTCAAAAGCTGCATGCTTGTGAGAAGTGATTGATTTAAGCATTCCATGATATTCAGTTCATATGTTGAATTCCTTTACGAATCAGACACCATTTTCTTTTGATTGACCACTGTCTTTGTCACTTAAGGACAAGCGAGTTGTTCTTTCTTTGCTTGAGGACAAACAAAACTGTAAATTTGGGGGAGTTTGTTAGTCGCCTTATACGACTAACGTTTGTATAGAAATCATTTTCCAAAAACTTGTATAGTTTCCCAATTTATGGTTATTTTTAGTGATTTTTGTAAATAAATTTTGTTTTATGGATAAAGTTGTCTCTAGAATATGTCCATTGGATTTAATGATGAAATATGTGCAATTTTAGGTGAAAAAGAGGCTAAGTCATGAAGTGCAAAAAGTGACAGTTGAGCTTAGCTCATCAGTGGGCTAACTATGCATCCACCGCTAAGCGCAGCTTCAGTGCGCTTAGCGCGATAGAAGAATCTGGTAGGGCATTAGCATCAAGGTCATGCACTAAGCACGAGATTAGTGCACTAAGCGCAACAGGTGTCTTCAGCCAGGCTCAACGCACGACTGGCGCTAAGCCCGAATCCACTTACTCGCGCTAAGCACGAGGGTGGTGCTAAGAACAACGTCGCGAATTTAGAGTCTATTTAAAGCTTGTCTTGTGCAGAATTAGGGTACAAACTTTAAGCAAATGATTGGCACAGATTCCAGAGCACACCATAGTGCCTATTTCGGGAAAAGAGCTCTGGAGGCAGCAAGAGAAGCAACTTTTGCAGAGATACCTAGGTTTTGTAAGCTTATTATTGTTAGGGTTTCTTCTATAATGGCTGGCTAAACACCCTAGCTAGGGATTTCAAATGAACAGATGATGTAAATACCTATTATCTAATTGATTATGTTTTATATGTTCAATGCTTCCTTCAATGTTTAATGTTTGTATGCTTTTGGTCTGATCATCCATTTGTGTGCATAGTTAGGTGACTTTAGCATTGGGAAATGTATTGTTGCCTTAGAACTTGATTGAAGCAGGATCGAAACTTAGTCTTACAAGAGGGATTTGCGGATTAAGTTTTGGTTTTAATTATGTTGTTACAATAATGTTGTTTAGTCTAGGCCTAGTCTTACAAGAGGGATCTACGGACGAAGCTTAGGCTAAATTAGGATAAACTTTCGTAAACTGCTTGAGCTGAGTCTAGTCTTACAAGAGGGATCTGTGGATGAAACTCAGTTTAAGTTAGTCTAAACCTAAGAGGGCCATCTAAATTGGGCCTAGTCCAATAAGAGGGATCTAAGGACGAAGCTTGGATTGATTCGGTCTGATGAGGGATCGAGGTTTAGTAATTTAGGCTACAACATAGAACACAAGAGCATGATTGATTAGAGAAATATATTTATATGAATCATCTTGTTTGTTAGAAAGACCCAACATTTCTACCTTCTGCCATCACTTTTACTTTGCATTTTATTGTTTTTAGCATAAAAGTTTAGTTTAAATTCTGTTTAAAATTATCAATCATACATGTTCTCTCAACAATGCTTCATTTCTAAAATTAATTCAGGCTAACATTAGTTCCCTATGTTCCATACTCGGATTCATCCATTTTATTTTTAAATACTTCACGATCCGGTGCGCTTTTCGATAAACCGGATTTCCCTTGAATATATTTGAACGAAGAAAAAGTGGAACAAAAAGTAACCGCAGGGGAAATCCAACAGTAGGCTATTCAAAATTGGCTGATACCTTATTCATCGCGACCCTTGTGAGGGTTTCTCGGTCTCGCTGGGTTTTATCGACGATTTATTAAGGGGTATGCTGCCTTGGCATCACCCCTCACTAAACACTTATGCCATGCACATTTTCACTGGCCCTCTAAAGCCTACCGCATTTCAAAACCTCAAAGACACAATCACAGTAGCACCGGTTCTTGCTTTACCTAACTTCACCAATCCTTTCATTGTCGAGACGGATGCCTCTGGCACGGGAATGGGAGCAGTGCTAATGCAGGAAAGGCATCCCATTGCTTTCTTCAGTAAGCAATTTTGCCCCAAACTGCTAAAGTCATCCACTTATGTTCGCAAATTAGCACCCATCATCACCGCCGTCAAGAAGTGGCGCCAATACTTGCTAGGGCACCACTTCGTTATCTTAGTTGATCATCGAAGCTTGCGTGAACTTATGAATCAAGCAGTGCAGACCCCAGTGTGAATGTATACATACATGATTTTGATGATGCTAAAGAAGAATCAAACAAGGCCAATTCAAAAGGATAAGCATTTGCTTCAAGATTAATACAAGATTGCTTCAACAAACAAAGCCTTGATTCAAGATTTCTTCAAGACCAAGCCTTGCCTCAAAACAAAGGGTTTCAAAGTCATGCAAGGCTCTGGTAATTGATTACCAGGAAGTGTAATCGATTACCAAAAGGGAAGTTTGAGAAATTGTAGTTGAAAAGGGTTTTCAATTTGAATTTTGAACATGTAATTGATTACCATATGTTTGTAATTGATTACAAGCAACGGAACTCTGAAAATTCAAATTCAAAAGTCATAACCCTTAAAAATATAAATGTGTAACCGATTACCAGAAACCTGTAATCGATTACCAGTGAGAAAACTTCAGAAAAGCTTTTTGAAAAGACACATCTCTTTAAACCATTTTGAAAAGGCACGAAGGGCCTATATATATGTGTGTGTCTAACTTCAAAAAGCAATGAGAGAGATTCCAAGAGAACTTCATTGCCAAATGCTCTCTCAAAAGAAACTCTTGGGCAAACACTTGCAAATTCATTAAGAGTTCATCCATGGACTTCAATTGTAATATCCTTCTCTTCAAGAGAGAATTCCTCTTCTTTCTTCTTATACAAAGAAAGTGATTAAGGGACCGAGGGTCTCTTAAGTTGTAAGGATTCATGAACACAAGGGATTGGTTGTCCCAGTGTGGTTCAGACTTTGTAAACGGATTTTTACAAAAGGAGTGGAAAATCTCAAGTGGGTTGCTTGAGTACTGGACTTAGGCACGGACTTTGCCGAACCAGTATAAAAACTGTGTTTGCATTCTCTCTTCCCTTATCTCATTCATTTTATTGCAATCAATTTTGTCTTGCATGTTTAAAGAACATTATTAAATTGATTGTTGCTTCTTCTGCATTCTGAGTCTATCTCTTCTTTTAGAAGAGGGTTAAAAGTTTGTTTGTGGGAAATTCATTCATCACTTCTTAAGATTTCTGAGGCCACATGTCCAATGTCATACCCTAATTTCGTCCGGGGACCTTTGCTTGATGACATGTGACCTTTCTTTGGTCCTTGTGAGGTTCTTGACACCCATCATTAGGCAATTTGTGAAATTCCGAGACATGCCGAAAAACAAAAGAAAATATTGATGCACAATCCGTAAGGTTCCGCGACACACCGGAAATCAAATGGAAGCATCGTTGCATAATTAGTGAAGTTCCATAACATTCCGTAGGTCAAAAAGGGGATGATTATGTAATCCGCAAGGTTCCGTAACATTACGGAAAGAAAACAAGTATCGTTACGAAATTCGTAAGTTTCCGTAACTTTACGAAAAAAGAATCACAAAAAAAAAGCAGAGGGGGTGTACTTAGTAAAAATGGGGGTGCAAATAGCAACCAGGCCCACTTGGGCCCTCCAGAAGATTCCTCCAGAAGGTTGTTGCTTCTGGAGGAAGCAACCTGGCTTGCCTGGGCGAGCTGAGCTCGCCTGGGCGGCAAGCATCTCCCCTAGTTTGCTATAAATAGGGGAGGAAGTGAGAAGGAAAAGGGTTCAGCCCCTTAGGCACTTCTCTCTCTTTCGAATTTGCTTGGAAAAATTGTTTCCATGAAGAAAATCTAAGCCGAGGCGCTTCCGAAACGTTTCCGTAACATTTTCCGTGAAGAATTTCGCAAAGGTTTCAACCGTTCTTCGACGTTCTTCATTCGTTCTTCATCGTTCTTCGATCTTCAACGGGTAAGTACCTTGAACCAAGCTTTTCGATTCATTCTATGTACCCGTGGTGGTCCACATTGTGTTTTGTGTATTTCTATTCTCGTTTCATTTACTTTTTATACCCCCTCTTGACGTGCTTAAGCCATTTTACTTAAGTCATTTCTCGCTTAACTTAAAAATAAAATAAATTTCCACCGAACGTTTGAATTGTATTATCCGTTAACTTTGGTTAAAATGAATTCCGACCATTCGGTCGTGCCGTAACCACGTTGGAAATCAAAAAGAGATAAAATAATAATATAAATAACAAAAAATATACCTTTTAGTAAAATAAAGCGGAAAATCAATTGGACATTTTCTCTTTGGGATTTCTCATTCTTAATTGAATTGACTAATAACTAAGGTGAAACTAAAGCTAAAATCAACTCGCCTAGTCAAGCTCGTCCACAAAAATAGGTTTTTGAAGTTTGTCATTTCAATTTCTCACTAAGTAAAATGGATCATTTTCAAGGTCCAACGCCTTAAAATGATCACCTTTTAAGTAAAAATGGACCACTTGATAAGAAAGAACTACGTAGGTCCGATTTCCTCATCACAATTGAGGAATACGTAGGAGCAAAGGGAAACACCCTTGTCGACCACAAAAAGAGAAAAATATAAAAAGGGTATAAAGGATATAAAGACATAAAAAGGGAACATAAAAAAATCAAAGTCATGTTTGCACATTCGATTAAAGGCTGCCGTCCCTTGGGACGGACGTGTGGGGTGCTAATACCTTCCCCGTGCGTAAGTACAACTCCCGAACCTTTCACTTAAAAGTTCGTAGATCGCGTCTTTTCTGGTTTTTCTGACGTTTTCCTCAAATAAACGTTGGTGGCGACTCCGCGCGTATTCCTTTCGTGGAACACGCATCCCACGAGTCACGCTTCGCCCTCCCGCCGAAGGGTAGGTTGCGACAGTTGGCGACTCCACTGGGGAATGTTTTTAGAGAGTTAGGCCATTTAATCTTGTGCAAAGTTTTGCCATGACTTACTCCTTTGTTGGTTTCCCTTTATTATGTTCTTGTATATATAACTCTTTGATGCTTTTAGTGCATTTTTTGTATGCATGAGGTAAATATTTATTCATTTGATGCACACAAACACTAACACTATTTGCACACACGGTGAGTTGAGAAAGGGGCCCTATACCCGGGTTCGTGGGAACATAAGGAGTGGAGGTGAATCCGTTATCATGCTAGGTCTCCGACTTGCTTGATTACAGTGAACCCTCATCTAGAGTTTTTCTCTTTGAAAACATATTGTTGCTAGTAGTCCCTACTGCTGCAGTATGTTCTTCGAAGGGGATGATACCTCTAGAAACCATCAAGAGAGATATGACTACCTTGGGGGTTATCACTAAAAGCCTAGTTAGCTCTCTCCCTTATAGGTCCCTTAAATAGGGCCACGGAGCAAACACGCTGCGTGCCATTTTTCACACTGCCATGCATAAGTGTCATATACCCTTTTGCTTATATTCAGTGAGTATTGTCATACTATGTACATTCCCGTGTTGCGCCCTTCGTATATGCATCGCACATGGGTTCTGTCTTGATCCCCTCTGTAAACAAACCAACGAAGGGTCCGTGTCACCGTTTTAAATACATACGTTGGGTGCCACGCTGCCCAAACGTTGTATCTAAGAAGGAGACAGTTTCTCGGGCTCCCGTATTCGTAAATTGCATCTGTGTCATATGCATTTCTTCATACATTCATCCATTCCACCCATGATAGATGTCGGAGTTTTGATTCGCACTAGATTTTATTTCACTTTAGTAAAACATGGGATCAAGTCAAAAGCCTTCACTTAAAAAGAGGTTCTATCAAGTCAAAATCAAGAGCTTAGAGGTCACTAGTTTATGAGAGGAATGGGGTAGTCGGAGTACCAAGGAAGTGTTTGGAGGAAAGGGCAAAAGGCCTTGGCAAATCAAGGCGACTGGGCTTTCTTTTATTGACATCTTGGCGCTCTTGATCTTTGGAGTTGTCCTCTTTCCGAATATGGAAGGGTTAGTGGACCTAGCAGCGATTCACGCTTTCCTCGCCTTTCATCATGGCAAGGAAAGCCCGGTCGACGCCATTTTGGCCATGTATGACACATTCGACCGGGGAGGTGAAAAGAGTGGCGCAAGAATTGTTTGTTGTGCACTGGCTCTCTATGTGTGGCTGGTTTCACACCTTTTTGCTCCAAGAAGGAAGGAAGAATCAGGATTCTATCTTCATACGAAGGATGTCCAAAGGTTCCCTTGATGGAACAAGGTGTTGTATTAATTATAATCCCGTCCTCGCCATAAGACAGCTTGGCTACCTCATGAGAGGAGTGCCATCAGACGAAAGCATCACGCCTTTCATCGCACGGGGTTTCAGTGACCACAACGCGAGGGTACTCCAAGGAGTTCGCAAGGCATGGGATGCAGCGTGAAGAAAGGACAGAGAGCTTAGGGGAAGCAGTAATGGGATCATCGGCGGCTATCATAAGTGGCTGAGAGTCCGAACACAAGGATTGGATTGGCTCCCAAATCTAAAGATTGTGAGAGACAATGAGGTTAAAGCTTTGGAAGAAAGTGATGAGGTACAAGCCCTAAAGGCAGAGCTTGAAAGAGCCCAAGTAGTCAAAGAGAAGTTCAAGTCCATAGCCATCAAAGTCTGAAAAGAGTATGATGAACTAAGGGACGTCAATATGGCCACAGCTGAAGCCTTGGAACGAGAAACCAAGAAGGCCCGAAAGGAAGAACACGACCAAAGCAAAGTTTTGAGGGGCTTTATAGGGCAGCAATAGTGAGCTCAAGCTCCGAAGAGGTGAAAGGAATCATCACGGGTCAAAGGCATGATCTTGAAGGACGAGCTAAAGGCTTGCCTTAGGTCGAAAAGAAATTTGTACCAACAGTTAAGCGAGACTGAAGGGAATATGTGGGCCATCATCGATGAGTGCAAAGAGAAGCTAAATCTAGCGGCGACTCACGAGCAAAGGCTAGAGGATGAGTACGCCAAGATATCAGCAGAAAGGGAAGCAAAGGAAAGGGTAATTGATTCATTGCACCAAGAGGCAACAATGTGGACGGACCGATTTGCTCTTACTTTGAACAGGAGTCAAGAACTTCCCCGATTGCTAGCCAAGGCCAAAGCAGTGGCAGACACCTACTCCGCCCCCGAGGAGATCCACGGACTTCTCAGCCATTGTCAGCATATGATAGACTTAATGGACCATATGATTGGAAACCGCTAGGAAGTTTGTATTGTCGCTCAGATCTTGACCAATTATAACTTTTTGAATAAGATGAGTTTATCCCACGTTTTTACTCCAAAAATCAGTGCGAATCAAGTCACTCCCGCATTTTATCTCTAGCATGCATTGTATGTTGGTCTCGTCCTTTGTCACGGGAAGCCGGAAGGTCCATATCACCTTCTTAATTGTACACATGGGGCACTGCGCCCCCAAATGCGCAAGTAAGAAGAGATAATTTTCCGGGCTCTCGTGTCCGTAAAATGCATTCATATCATGCACCGCATAAACATCTCTTCAGCATCATAATGAACATATCGCTCCTGCATTTGTCTGTTATCACATTCCCATTTTGCATGGGTCATTGCATCATCATATGCGTTCAACAAACTTTTTGATCTGCAAAATTGCATACCATTTGTTTTCATGTTTGCTCATCCTTGTGTTTTCCTTTACAAAAACAAAAAAGGGGAAGCGTGAAACTTCACACTACATTCTTAGTTGCATGTGTTAGGCACCATGAGCCAACCATGTTGGGATCATAAACCCATTTCTAAAAAAAAAAAGCACAACAACAAAACAAAATAATTGAATATGATACCTAATGCATGGTTAACTAGGAAATGGTGTTTCTTCGGGCATCTCAATTTCATAATTACATTTTCCATGCATAGCTTAAAGTATGCCCGAGTCATTCATCCCTATGAGATGTTGTTGAAGTATTGGCGATCAGAATTGCCATTCCTTGGATTATAGGGTTGAACCAAGCTCGTGCTTTTATAAAAAGGTTCATCAAGTCAAGTTGAAATATGGAAGTAACCGTCTTGCAAAATTAGGGCAAAAGATGAATCGAGTCACATCACTGCTTCGTCTACTGCCAAACATATTTAGGATTGTTGATGTCCTTGTTACTTCCAGTTTCACCTTGACAAAGATGTCATGGACCATGTTGAAAATCTAAATTGATTCAACCCCATATCCTGCGTAAAAATTCGCAATACTTCAACTGTACATCATTCGCATACATCCATGCTTTTCATTGGTTGCATTGCTCATTGCATTCTTTCCTTGAAAAATAAAATAAAATAAAATAAAATGAACTTAATCATTGTTATCAAAAAAAAAAACATGCTTTACGGCGCCCTTACCGAACTCGTGCTAGAGCTAGAGTAATGGGTGAAGCAGAGGAGGTGCAAGAGAAGATGAAGGCCGAAATGGAGGCCATGAAAGAGCAAATGGCCACAATGATGGAGGCCATGATGAGCGTGAAGAAGATAATGGAAGCCAATGCGGTTGCAATTGCCGCTACCAGCGTTGTTGCTAAGGTGAACCTGATGTCCCCATCCGGCATCAACCAAATGAATCATCCAACCTCAGATATGGTAGGCAAAGATTTGGGAAGTACGGGCAGCCCCCATGATGTGCAAATTCAAAACGAGCACGCCTTCCCGCCATATGGCTTACCTCTCAACTATACGCCACCCAATGTGGCGTACAGTCCCAATAAGAATGTCAATAACTCCACTCCTATACCCATTGAGAGCCAACAACCCCGAACTGATCATGCACATGTCTCTTAAACCGTGGGGGAGACACATGAAATTCCCCATCACAATCTAGCCGACTTCGAGCCTTGGCTCGAATATGCCACTGAAGGGCAAGCAGTTGGTGGTATACCCCTTGAAAACACTTCGGAAGGCCCTCAGTATCACCCCCAACCACAACCCTCATGTTCCACAGCGGTTTAAAACCCTCATGACTATGGCAGGAATGGGAAAGTTGGATCATCTAGAGGAAAGGCTTAGGGCCATTGAAGGAGGTGAAGATTATGCCTTTGCTAACCTAAAAGAGTTGTTCCTAGAACCCAATATCATCACCCCTCCCAAGTTCAAAGTGTTGGACTTTGACAAGTACAACGGGACTACTTGTCCCAAGAACCATCTAAAGATGTATTGTCAGAAGATGGGGGAATACGCAAAAGATGAGGAATTGCTAATACATTCCTTCCAAGAAAGTCTTACTAGGGTAGTTGTTACCTGGTACACTAACTTGGAACCTTCCCGAGTCCATTCTTGGAAGGACCTAATGGTTGCCTTTGTTAGGCAGTATCAGTACAATTTTGATATGGTTCCGGATAGGATGCAACTACAGAACATGTGCAAAAAGGGGGACAGATCTTTCAAAGAACACGCCCAAAAGGTGGAGGGATCTGGCGGCCCAGGTGGTACCCCCAATGATGGAAAGGGAGACGATAATCGTGATGGTAGACACATTATCGATACTCTACTATAAAAAGATGGTGGGCTACGCACCCTCAAAGCTTTGCGGATTTGATCTTCGCCAGTGAAAGGATCGATGTGGGTCCGAAAAGAGGCAAATTTGATCATCCTACTAGGATGACTGAGAAAAATGGGGCAAATGAAGAGGGTGAGAAAGAGGGAGAAACCCATGCTGTGACTGCCATTCCTATACGGCCAAGTTTCCCACCAGCCCAACAATGTCATTACTCAGCCAATAACAAACCTCCTTACCCACCACCCAGTTATCCACAAAGGCCATCCCTAAATCAACCACAAAGCTTGTCTACCGCACTTCCAATGACGAAGACCACCTTTAGCACAAAAGAAAAAGGGCATTTGATTGACTGTGTTTTCAAGTAAAAATATAGACGTTCATGTGGCCTCATTTTATCATGCCGGAAAGTTTGTCTTCTTAGAGAAGTGAGTTGTCAAGAATAGGATGTTGGACAAATGGCCTCAGTTATCTTAAGAAAGGGGGGGTTGAATTAAGATGCAAAGACTATTCCCTAATTGAACTATCACTCTTTCTTTTTGGATTAACAATGCACCCTTAACATGAATTACTCAAAAGACAAATCAAAATAAACTTCTTTAAAGCAAAAGATAAATAGCAATAAAAGAAGTTTAAAGGAAGAGAGGAATGCAAACTTGATTTATACTGGTTCGGCCACTTCCCGCGCCTACGTCCAGCCCTTAAGAAACTCACTTGAGATTTTCCACTCTCTTTGTAAAACTCCTTTTACAAAGTCTGAACCACACAGGGACAACCTTTCCCTTGTGTTCAAGAATCCTCTACAATAAGAGACTCTCAGTCTCTTAATCCCTTTTCAGAAGTAAGAAGAAGAGAAGAAGAAATCTCTCTTAAAAGGGATAGATTGTACAATGAAGACCAATCAAAATTCCTTATTGAATATGCAAGTGGTTGACCAAGGAATCTTTTTGAGAGGATAAGACAGTTCAGTTCAGAAAAACTCTTAATCTTTTGAGAGGATAAACTTTGTGGGCAATGAAAACTCTCTTTAAATTCGTGCTTCCAAGCCACCTTTGATGCCCATTCATAAACCATTTGAATAGATGTGACTCTTGGAAATTATTTTCCGAAAATCCCCTCTGGTAATCGATTACAAGACTTGTGTAAACGATTACAGGTTTTAAAAATTTGAATTACAACATTTTCAACTGCTGGTAATCGATTACCAGAGAGCAAATCTCAATTTGAAATGATAGAATTATTTGGTCAAACCTTTTGTTTTTCAATTTGGAAACTTCTTCCTAAGATTCTAGAGATCAACTTGATCATATATCTTGATTTCTTGTCTCGAATAAAACTTAGAAGCACTTGATCCTTCGGCATCATCAAAACATCAAAATATCTTGCTTCTACATAGGAGTCATTTGACTTAATCCATCAACTGAAAAAAAAAATCCTTCAACTATTTCTCGTCCTTGGAAAATTCTTTTTGCAAAAATCAATTGCTTCTTTCATTCTTCCTCACTACCAGGCTATGAAAACAAGACAATGATTGGTACCTCAAAGCCTTACACTGGGGCAATGAGGGGCATCGTGCATGAGCCTCAAGTGAACCTAGGGGCAGATTAGAAGTTCTCACCCAATAGGTTCCCTCCTACAAGGTCATGACGAAAGACAACGATTGGTACCTCAAAGCCTTACACTGGGGAAATGAGGGGCACCGTGCATGAGCCTCAAGTGAACATAGGGGCCGATCAAAAGTTCTCACCCATCGATGTTTTTAACAAAAAAAGGGGGGACAAACCCTAGGATTTCAATGGATTGATTAAACATCAAATTACTCCATTGCCGTCACTCCAAAATGGTCAAGTGACTGAATCAAACAAAACACACACTCTGAGGGAGTTCTCGGAGAGATTTGCAAAAGATAGGATAAGGTTGCATGGACTATCACCTCTTTCAAAAGGACAGTAAATTTGTGTTTTCAAAAAAACAAAATCAAATCAAAATCAAAATCACAAAATAGGGAAAGAATGCCATGAACATTGTACAATTTTCCATAACATTGCATTATTGCATACAAAGCCTGCATTTACTGCATTTCAAGATGAAGGTTGCATACATTTGCATCCCCAAAAAATCATCATGTTCATATTAGGTAATAAGTGAATAGATGAGAGGCCCTCTCAAAGAGTCAACCTCTTGCTTTCTTGTAAGGTTAAAGTCCTTTGGTACTTGTACCTATTGGCTCGCCTTCAGAGGATTGCATGTCCTCACCTTCAGAGGGCTACACGCCCTCGCCATCAGAGGACTGCATGTCCTCACCTTCAGAGGGCTACACGCCCTCGCCATCAGAGGATTGCATGTCCTCACCTTCAGAGGACTGCATGTCCTCACCTTCGTAGGGCTACACGCCCTCACCTTCAGAGGACTGCATGTCCTCACCTTCGTAGGGCTACACGCCCTCACCTTTAGAGGACTGCATGTCCTCACCTTCAGAGGGCTACACGCCCTCGCCATCAGAGGACTGCATGTCCTCACTTTCAGAGGGCTACACGCCCTCGCCATCAGAGGACTGCATGTCCTCACCTTCAGAGGGCTACACGCCCTCGCCACCAGAGGACTGCATGTCCTCACCTTCAGAGGGCTACACGCCCTCGCCATCAGAGGACTGCATGTCCTCACCTTCGTAGGGCTACACGCCCTCACCTTTAGAGGATCACACGTCCTCACCTTTAGAGGGCTACACGCCCTCGCCATTAGAGGACTGCATGTTCTCACCTTCAGAGGGCTACACGCCCTCGCCATCAGAGGACTGCATGTCCTCACCTTCGTAGGGCTACACGCCCTCACCTTTGGAGGACTACACGTCCTCGCCTTCAGAGGACTACACGTCCTCGCCTTCAAAGGGTCATGTACCTTCACCTTTGTAGGGCTACACGCCCTCACCTTCAAAGGACTACACGTCCTCGCCATCAGAGGACTACATGTCCCCCATTTTCAAAGGGGGACATGCCCTCACCTTTAGAGGATTGCATGTCCTCGCCATCATAGGACTACACTCCCTCGCCTTCAAAAGGCGACACGTCCTGAACTTCAGAAGGCTACACGCCCTCGCCTTTAAAGGGCTATGCGTCCTCACTTTCAGTGGGCTCCATATCCACACCTTAAGATAACTTAAGGTCCTCTGTCCTTAAATGCTTAACCGAGACTTGCACTCCCGGTTAAGGGACCAGTAGTTTCCTTTTAACGGTTCCTGGGCCACCCCCTGATATTGGAGGAGGGCCAACTGTGCGAGCACAACCAGAGAGGGAGGCTATCACACAGCTACTATGCATACCGGGGCAAGATTTCACCCGTGCCGCTGCAAAGAGACGAGTGCGCATCATGCGCACCAACATGACCACTCTTACATAGATATAAATGACATTGCTACTTAGCAACATTCTGCCCAGCGACCGCAATGCCAATCTCCCCCTGCAAAAGTATCAGTTGGTCTATGTCGTCCCGACATGGGTAAGTATGCATATGGTTCAACTGATTTCTGATACCATCTATTGTTTGCAGGGATCGCACCCACAAAGACACCCAGTGGACCTGAAGAAGTCCAACAGGGCCCTGGGGTTTCCAGCTTTGGTTACGAGCCTCTGTCGGCCCTACAGGGCGCCCGTTCCCCCCAGCAAGTTCATGTCGTCGTGGTATAGGTAAGTATGCACCTCCCCCAACTGATTTCTGATGTCATCTATTGTTTGCAGGGATCGTGCCCGCAAGACACCTAGTGGACCCGAAGAAGGCCAACAGGGTCTTGGAGTTGCCAGCTCTAAATATGGGTCTCTGTCAGTTCAAGGGAGTGTCTGTTGCCCCCAGCAAGGTCATCAGGCCCCCTACCAATCGAGCTTTCATCAAGAAGTATTGCGCCCCCAGGCAGATGCAGGGCGAAACACCACAACAGCATTGGGATGGCCGGTAGCGGGCAATAGACGCACCGCCGCTACCTCTAGAGTTCACCTCTGCTCATCCACAAAAAGGTTGGAGTATTGCCTACACCACATGGCCGACCAGCAGGCTACCAAGTCCAAAGCCAAAGATAAGCAAAAGTGCTAGGTCCGTGACCAACAAGTCATAAGGCGTCCAGCTCAAGACGTTAAAGAAGCACTACTAGGAGGCAACCTAGTAACTTTTAAATTTCTGCTTGCTATTTGATCACCTTTTGTTTCTCAAGTCATATTGGGACACACCTAGTTGCTCATGATCCTATGAATTTAAATAAAACGAGCACAAGCTCGGAAGGTAGTCATACCTCACAAAATATATGTATGCATGTTTAGGTAGTGAAAAATACCTTAGATATGCATGTATGTAATTTAGGTAGCAAACAACTACCTCACAAAATATATATGTATGTTTAGGTAGCAAGATACCTTAGATATGCATGTATGTAGCAAAAAGATACCTCACAAAATATATATATATGTATGTTTAGGTAGCAAGATACCTTGGATATGCATGTATATAGCAAAAATACCTCATAAAAATATACACATGTTTAGGTAGCAAGATACCTTGGATATGCATGTATATAGCAAAATACCTCATGAAAAAAAAGGGGGAAAAAAACAAAAACAAACGAGAAAAAGAAATGAACAAATGAAAAAAAAAACAAAAAAACGAGAAAAAAGAAAAATAAGTTGTCTAGCTGAAAAACCAACATGATTTTGAAAAGAGATGACTTCCAACTTTTCTTTGAAAAAATTCACTGATCATAACTAGTTTTTGAAAAATGCGTATACACCTGAAGGGTGAATGCTGTGAAAATTTTCCCGGACGCCCAAAATGGACTCGGATGAATGCACAAATTGATAAAAGAACATATTTTGGAAACATTGGGTTGATTTAAAATAGAGGAAATGAATCTTGAGCCCTAGCATCACATGACCATAAAAATTTGACACTTGAGTGTCCGCATAGGTGCATGCATGACCAGTTTTGCATAAAATTTCCAAATCATCATCTTTGCATTTGTGTCATGGAAATAATGTGGGGCATCCCTTTTATCCTTGAGCCAAACCAAACCCCGGCATGTATCATGTCTAGCCATTCTACAAACCTTGAGCCAAAATCCTGACTCACCATAAACCTTGACCCAGGGTGAGAATGTCAATCCTTACCCTCGGAAGCAAAAAAGAAGGAAAAGAAATTTCCAATCAAAGAAAGAAAAAAAAAAGGGGAAAGGAAATTTCCAATCAAAGAGAAAGAAAAGAAGAGGAAAGGAAATTCCCAATCAAAGAGTGGGAGAAAGAAAAAAGAAAAGAAAGAAAATTCCCAACTAAAGAATGGGAGAATGTAAAAAAGGAAGGAAAGAAAGTTCCTGATCAAAGAAACTAGAAGAAATGTGCAGAAAGGTCTTTTTGACCAGACAATATCTGAACAATACATAATTGTCACCAAATGAACAAGAGGAAGAAAAGGAAACCATGACCTAAAAGTGGTCGTCTCCCTTTGATTACCAACCAAAATCCTGTGCGTCGGTGACTTGCTCGCCCCGCGCAAAACAAAAACAGAAAAGGAAAAGGGCGAAAACACGCAAAAGCCGAAAAACCCACCAAAAGAACCCATTCCCAAGGGAAGCCCTATTGATCCATGATCACGCATGTAATTTTTGATTTGATAGGAAATAATTTGCAAAGTCAAGTCATGACATATCTATGGTTCGGAATTAGGTTAAAACACTTACCTGTGCAAGATTGATACACTTTGAGTGGATTTCTTCTATTTTTGTCGAACCCAGTGTTTCCTCTAAATGGTCATTTAGAAACGAAATGCTAACATCCAAAATCTCATTTATGGTTATGGGGGATTTCATCAGCAGACTCTCCTTCCCTGGTAGACACATTGTTTGTCACTCAAAAAAGCATATGCTGCTCTAATCGGTTGGAATATTTGTCTCTTTGCTAAAGCATGTTTGCATTTTAGTGGAGAAAACACCGAGACTTTTTCAAGTCTCACAAGTTATCCAGAACTACGTAGGTCTGAGTTCCTCATTGGAGGATACGTAGGAGCAAGAGCCTTGCTTTTGTCGGCCGCCCCACAAGATCTGTCATACTGACCCTGAGGTCACGTGACATGCGGAGACAAAATTTGGTCATTCCGCACCCCTTTGCCATTCAGACACAGTCATGCCCGATGACATGCAGAGACAAAATTTGGTCATTCTGCACCCTTTGTCATCCAGAGGCGGCGGGCCCGATGACATGCGGAGCCAAAATTTGGTAATTCCGCACCCCTTTGCCATTCAGACACAGTCGTGTCCGATGGCGCGCAAAGACAAAATTTGGTCATTCTGCACCCTTTTGTCATCCAGAGGCGGCGGGCCCGATGACACGCGGAGACAAAATTTGGTCATTCCGCACCCCTTTGCCATTCAAACACAGTCGTTTCCGATGGCGCGCAGAGACAAAATTTGGTCATTCAGCACCCTTTTGTCATCCAGAGCCGGCGGGCCCGATGACACGCGGAGATTTACATCATCTTCTGCACTCACAAGATCTGTCATACTGACTTTTGAGTCAGGCTGGCGGGCGGAAATACCCGAGTGGTTATCCGTATAAACATTCTTTTTCTATCTGTAAGACAGAACGCTTGATAGCATGCAGAGACTGACATCGTCTTCTGCACCTTTTGTTCCCCCGGGAACAACGAGTCATTTGCATGCGTAGATTTTATGGTCACCCGCGACTCTCGTCAATCGAGAGGAACGAAATTAGTGTCTTATCTTTACTTTCCTTTTATCTCCAATAAAAGACAAGTAAAGAGGGGCAATTGTCATACCCTAATTTCGTTCGGGGACCTTTGCTTGATGACATGCGACCTTTCTTTGGTCCTTGTGAGATGCTTGGCACCCATCATTAGGCGATTTGTGAAATTCCGAGACATGCCGAAAAACAAAAGAAAATATTGATGCACAATCCGTAAGGTTCCGTGACACACCGGAAATCAAATGGAAGCATCGTTGCATAATTAGTGAAGTTCCATAACATTCCGTAGGTCAAAAAGGGGATGATTATGTAATCCGCAAGGTTCCGTAACATTACGGAAAGAAAACAAGTATCGTTACGAAATTCGTAAGTTTCCGTAACTTTACGAAAAAAGAATCACCAAAAAAAAACAGAGGGGGGTGTACTTAGTAAAAATGGGGGTGCAAATAGCAACCAGGCCCACTTGGGCCCTCCAGAAGATTCCTCCAGAAGACTGTTGCTTCTGGAGGAAGCAACCTGGCTCGCCTGGGCGAGCTGGGCGGCAAGCATCTCCCCTATTTTGCTATAAATAGGGGAGGAAGTGAGAAGGAAAAGGGTTCAGCCCCTTAGGCACTTCTCTCTCTTTCGAATTTGCTTGGAAAAATTGTTTCCGTGAAGAAAATCTAAGCCCAAGCGCTTCCAAAACGTTTCCGTAACATTTTCCGTGAAGAATTTCGCAAAGGTTTCAACCGTTCTTCGACGTTCTTCATTCGTTCTTCATCGTTCTTCGATCTTCAACGGGTAAGTACCTTGAACCAAGCTTTTCGATTCATTCTATGTACCCGTGGTGGTCCACATTGTGTTTTGTGTATTTCTATTCTCGTTTCATTTACTTTTTATACCCCCTCTTGACGTGCTTAAGCCATTTTACTTAAGTCATTTCTCGCTTAACTTAAAAATAAAATAAATTTCCACCGAACGTTTGAATTGTATTATCCGTTAACTTTGGTTAAAATGAATTTCGACCGTTCGGTCGTGCCGTAACCACGTTGGAAATCAAAAAGAGATAAAATAATAATATAAATAACAAAAAATATATCTTTTAGTAAAATAAAGCGGAAAATCAATCGGACATTTTCTCTTTGGGATTTCTCATTCTTAATTGAATTGACTAATAACTAAGGTGAAACTAAAGCTAAAATCAACTCGCCTAGTCAAGCTCGTCCACAAAAATAGGTTTTTGAAGTTTGTCATTTCAATTTCTCACTAAGTAAAATGGATCATTTTCAAGGTCCAACGCCTTAAAATGATCATCTTTTAAGTAAAAAAGAACCACTTGATAAGAAAGAACTACATAGGTCCGATTTCCTCATCACAATTGAGGAATACGTAGGAGCAAAGGGAAACACCCTTGTCGACCACAAAAAGAGAAAAATATAAAAAGGGTATAAAGGATATAAAGACATAAAAAGGGAACATAAAAAAATCAAAGTCATGTTTGCACATTCGATTAAAGGCTGTCGTCCCTTGGGACGGACGTGTGGGGTGCTAATACCTTCCCCGTGCGTAAATACAACTCCCGAACCTTTCACTTAAAAGTTCGTAGATCGCATATTTTCCGGTTTTTCCGACATTTTCCTCAAATAAACGTTGGTGGCGACTCCGCGCGTATTCCTTTTGTGGAACACGCATCCCACGAGTCACGCTTCGCCCTCCCGCCGAAGGGTAGGTTGCGACATCCAACAAGTGGTATCAGAGCAGAATTCTTGTATAAAGTTTAAAAACTTCAAGAATAGATATTGTAACATCCCAATTTTTCGTAAATAAATTTAAAAAGCTTTTTAGTAATAAATAAATAAATAAATAAATATAGAGCAAATAATAGACTGAGTACCCTAGGTATAAATAGTTATGTTAAGTCAGCTGCCTCCTTTTTGGCCTCATTTTCGTTTTTCCCCTTCTCCTCTCAAAACCCTTTCTTTTTCCCGCAGCCCACCAAATCTGTCTCAGAAAAACAACGATCTCGAACCCGTTCACCGTTGGATCATCGTGAAATTTGATTATCATGTTAGAAACCCAATTCCAAACATTATCACCGTTGGGAATTTCAAAATAATATCTGATCTTAGAGGAAAACCCTTCGCATTGTAGCATTTTAATTTCTCGCAGAAACCCAAAACTGTCTCGGTAAAACTACGATCCCGGTTTCGTTAGCCGTTGGATTTTCATGCAATTTGGATATGTTGTTTGAAATTCAATTCCGCATGCTTCCACCGTTGGGATTTGCGAGATAATATTCGTGGAGGGAGAAAAAGGAATCTCATGAAGACAGTACAAGTGGAGGTTTCAATCTTTTCTCCGTCTCTCTGACATTTGGGAATTCTATCGGAGCAGTCGGATGAATAATTGAAAGAATTTCAGGGAACCGCTAGAGATGTTGTTATCGCTGGCTGAAGACACGTGAGTCCGCTCAAAGGTAAGGGATGAGTTATTCATAGTTGGGGATTAGTGAGAACATGTGTAGGGATCCTTAGAGGATTAAATTGGGGTTTTATTTTGAGATGTTTATTAAATTGCAATTTTTCCTTTATGATTATAAATAAAATATTGATGTCCTAATGAAAATTTCTTGATAAATTGTGCTGTTGATATTTGTATATTTCGACCTATGATTTTGATATAATTGTGTAATATTATTTAAGGGGTTTTAGTCCTAATGTTGTGATAGTCTTTTATATAAATTGTTATATTGAGGATATGAAATGATGATTCAAATTGTGAGTATGTGATGAATTGTAGAAGAACATGTTGCTGTGAGATTATAATATTGTTATTGAGATTGAGTATAAGTGTAAAGTTCAACATGTGTTAGTTTGTGAGATACGTGTAAACATGTGATGGTGAATTATGATACTATGAGATGTGAAATTGTGAATGAGTTCTAGTTGTGGATAAGTGTGTAGTTAACACTTGATGTGAAATTACTTGTGCTGTGAGCTATGAATTGTACAATAACCCGACCAGCGTTATCTTGAGAAAAGCGTTGATGCGCAGTGTTAAAGAGAAAATGTAGGTTTCCTATTTAGGAACCAGTGTTAAATCGTAGCGCAATTGTGTTGAACGTGTTTAAAACACGAGTGTAAGGTCGTGGGTATTGTATAATTCATGAGCAGTGTCTGCATGTAAAAAAAATTATTTTAGGGGTTGGACCTGAATCAGGAGGGAGAGGCCCTGACGTACTCTTCGGAGTGTAGGCCTTGGGGGTCACCGGGTTTGAGTGCTCCTTTAAGCCTATGTTGATCCCATAAGGTTGGAGCATTCTCACAAAACATCGTGACCCTGACTGGTCTCCCTATGATCTTACTTAGTGAGAGTGACCTGACAAACCCATTGTGTGGTGTGTCTTGTTATGTACTCCTAAGCGCCCCAGGGTGGTTTTTCACTGACATGATACCACATTGCATATAGGATTGAGTCTTAGCATAACTATTGCATATGCTTGCTAATTGATGTGTTATTATATCTTGATCGAAGTGTGGGATTCTTGTGTAATGTGATTGATAATTGAAAAGTGAATTTTGAATGATGAAGTGGTGAAGTTACGTGAGCTATGTTTAAGCAAGTGGTATCTCATTTATATAATATGTATATTTAATTGTCTTGTTTCTCTATTAGCTAGGAATGTGATAACTCACTCCCTGTGTGTTGTTGTGTTTGAATTCTGTGATGATCTTGAACTTGTGTTTGGGGGAGCAGATGAATAAGTGGATGACTATGAAGAACCTCATGCTAGAGGACACAGGAACACAACGCTCTGATAGGATGTGACATTAGGATATAGGTTCTATATTCATTGTATGAAGACCTTGTTGAGTCGAGAATACTTTATTATTTATTTGGACAAGTTTGAATATGATGTAGAAGAAAATGAATGTGAGCCTTTTTCCCCTTTGAAAGACTTGTTAAAAAAAATGTTTTAAAAATACTTTTAATTAATATTTGAATTTTTTTTATTCCTTATTAGTATATATGTGAGGGGTAGAGGGTGTCACATGGCCTCATCTAACTTTCTTTTTGCTAAGGGAAATTCTTTTAATAGGCCTCTTATGTTCAATGTTGAGGGTTATCATTATTGGAAAACCTGAATGCAAATCTTTATAGAAGCCATAGATTTAAAGGTATCGGAAGCCATTGAATTTGATTCCTTTATTTGATGCAATCATACCCTGCAAGGGCATTGGATAGAAGACTCCAAGAAGATTGGGACAGAGATGCAAGAGAAGGCCCTAGGGTTCTCATAAGTCTTAGGGTAGATTTCGAGCCCATGGGCTAAGTATGAGCCCGCTTATCTTTGTTCATATTAGATTAAGGTTTCATTATTTTTTGGTCTTGTATTTAGTGCTCCACAATATAGGTAAGGTACCCTAGAAATGTAGGATTTTTCAGCCCTTGTATTTTAGGGCACCTAGACTAGTTTTTGTATTAGGGGTAGTTTTGTAATTTCACATGCATTAAGTGAATATTTGATGTGTGTGGTTGGAAATAAATTTAATTGAATTGGGAGAAGCCCAATGCAATTAAATTTTAGAGGGAGAGGTGAGCATTTGCTTGCTACATCCCATTGCCACATCATATAGTCACACTTTGTGCATGTCCTTCATGCTTTACATGCCTCATGACACCTAACACACTTAGTGGAGAATCTTGGACTTGATCTTGGATTAGTGGGCTGAACCATAGCTAAAATTCAATAATAATCATAATTAGTGAAATTTTGGCTCCAAAATTTGGCTCCACAAGTTCAATTTCAACTTCAAGTGAAATTTGAATGGAAATTCAAATTTCCCTTCAATTTTGTGTGACACTTATGCTATAAATAGAGGTTATGTGTGTGCATTTTTTCAACTTTGATCATTTGAAAATTAAACTTCAGATTTCAGAGCTCTTTTAGAGCATAAACTTTCGTGCTCTTCTCTTCCTCTCCCTTCATTCATCTCCTTCTTCCTCCAAGCTCTTATCCATGGCCTCCTATGGTGGTGAGCTTTTTCTAGACTCATCTTCTCCTTGAAGTGGAGTCTCCTCTCTCTCTCTCTCTTCCTTCTCCATTCCGCTTCCATTCATCTTCCAAGAAGTAAAGGAATCCATTGATGAAGAAGATCCTAGACCTACAAGCTCCAATGGAGCTTACATCAATACATTAATAGCAATTTCTCCAAACACATGGCAGAAGATGCATCAGAGTTTATTCATATTTCTCCCCAAAATAGTGAATATGTGATTTATGAAAACAACAAAAAAAGGCCACATTTCTCCCCAAGAAAAGTGAATCCCAAGAAAAGTGAATATGTGATTTATGAAGACAACAAACAAAGGTCACTTGATCAACAAGTCCAAAAAGTGATATCAATTGATACCAACAAGTCACTTGCCTTTGATTGATTACTTTTTGATGATTTTTGTATATGATTGTTAACTTTTGATTGAGTTATGATGCTTGTTTTCTGCTTAAGTTTTTTATTTTCCTTGATGATTATGATTGATAGTTATGTTGATTGTCTTTGATATTTGTTTTTGATTGTGTTTTGATGACTGCTTTTGATTGTGTGTTTGATTGATTATGATGGATTGTATTTGATGATTGTCTTTGATGGTTGTTCATGGTTGAGTTTTTTATTGTCTTTAAAGAATCTATTAAACTTTTCAAATTAGTTTCATATTTTAAGAAAACTATTTCAAATTTAGAAAAGGAAATTTTGAAATTGAAATTAGAAATTTGAAATTTGAATTTGAAAATTGAAAAGTTAAATTTGAAATTTGAAATTTGAAATTAAAATTTGGAAGTTGGAAGTAGAAGTTATTGGAAGTTGAAAGTTGAAAATGGAAGTTGGAAGTGGAAGTTACTTGAAGTTGAAGTTGGAAGTGGAAGTTGGAAGTTGGAAGTTGGAAATAGAAGTTATTGGAAGTTGGAAATGGAATTTATTGGAAGTTGAAAGTTAAAAATGGAAGTTGGAAGTTGGAAGTTGGAAGGGGAAGTTAATGGAAGTTGAAGTTCGAAGTTGGAAGTTGGAATTTGAAAATATAAATTATTGTGCATAGTTAGTTAATTGTTAATTTAATTAATTTAATTTGAAATGTTTGATGATTGATTGTATTTGTTTGTGTTTGAAGGTTATGTTGATTACTTTTGATGATTTTTTATTATTATATATTTTGATTGTTTTATAGTAGATATGTATTTTGTGGGTGCAAAATAGTTTGTTTTAATGTCTTTTGGTATCACTTGATTTTTATTCATTGCAATAAGTGGTAACATTTTTCTTCTCTCTATTCATGATTTGTTTTTTATGTTGACAAAAGGGGAGAGAAAGATAAAAGATAAAATAGTAAGGAAAAATTATCTATTCTTTATGAGACAACTTTTTATATATGAAAAATATGAAATCTTCAATTGTCTCATATAAGCAATCATTGCAAAACCAAAGGGGAGTAAACTATATGCAAATAGATATTTTTTTGTTGTTGTTCCTCACCTACTGGTGGTTGTCATCATCAAAAAGGGGGAGAATGTAAATCATGCAGGTTTTGATGATGTCAAAAAGAATTTGCTTGACAAAGGGGGAAGTTTGAGAAATTGTTGTTGAAAAAGGTTTTGAATTTGAATTTTGAGCATGTAATCGATTACCATATGTTTGTAATCGACTACTAGCAACGGAACTCTGAAAATTCAAATTCAAAAATCATAGCCCTTCAAAATATAACTGTGCAGTCGATTACCAGAAACCTGTAATCGATTACCAGTGAGAAAACTTCGGAAAAGCTTTTTGAAAAGACAAATCTCTTCAAACCATTTTGAAAAGGCATGAAGGGCCTATGTGTCTAACTTCAAAAAGCAATGAGAGAGATTCCAAGAGAATTTCATTGCCAAATGCTCTCTCAAAAGAAACTCTTGGGCAAACACTTGCAAATCCATTAAGAGTTCATCCATGGGCTTCAATTGTAATATCCTTCTCTTCAAGAGAGAATTCCTCTTCTTTCTTCTTATACAAAGAGATTGATTAAAGAACTGAGGGTCTCTTAAGTTGTAAGGATTCCTGAACACAAGGGATTGGTTGTCCCTGTGTGGTTCAGACTTTGTAAACGGATTTTTACAAAGGGAGTGGAAAATGTCAAGTGGGTTACTTGAGTACTGGATGTAGGAACCAGTATAAAAACTGTGGTTGCATTTTATCTTCCCTTATCTCATTCATTTTATTGCAATCAATTTTGTCTTGCATGTTTAAAGAACATTATTAAATTGATTGCTGCTTCTTCTGCATTCTGAGCCTATCTCATCTTTTAGAAGGGGGTTAAAAGTTTGTTAGTGGGAAATTCATTCACCCCTTCTTAAGATTTCTGAGGCCACATGTCCAACATCGATACCTGGCTCATTTGCTGGGTTTTGACTACACAATACAATATCGCTCAGGCAGAACCAACGTGGTGGCGGATGCATTGTCTCGTGTCCAAGACAACCAAACTGCATCCCTATATCTTTTGTCAATGCCTCGGTTCATCTTTCTCGAAGACCTTCGTAAGGAATTTGCATCCTTACCGGCATTCATAGAGTTACGAAAGCAAATTCAAGCGAAGCTGCCCACAGCACAAGCGGCGCATATGGCTACCATCGAACTCTTCTTTCATCAAACTATTACTTCAAGAATTTCATCAATCACCTACCGGCGGGCATATGGGGTTGCAGAAAACCTTACAACATTTGCAAGAAAACTTCACATGGAGTTCGATAAGAGAATATGCACGTGCTTTCATCGCAAGTTGTTTAACTTGCCAACACAATAAATATGATAACCGGAGACCGGCAGGCTTACTTTGCCCTCTTCCAGTTCCAGCACAGCCGTGGGAGGACCTATCAATGGACTTCATCATGGGACTACCAGCTTATCGTGGAAATACTTGCATCTTCGTGGTCATTGATCGCTTTTCAAAGGGATTACACTTAGGCATGCTACCCACTCATCATACTGCTCACACGGTGGCTACTCTTTTCATGGAAATGGTGGGTCAACTCCATGGCATGCCTAGAAGTATTGTTTCAGATCGTGACCCTTTGTTCATTAGTAAGTTTTGGAGGGAACTTTTCTCCCTAAGTGGCACGAAACTCCGCCTGAGCGCGGCTTATCATCGAGCAATATTTGAGGGCCTTTGTTCACTAGAAACCCTCTGCTTGGGGCCGATACTTACTCTGGGCTGAGTGGTCATATAACACTTCATGCCATTCAGCGACCGGCTTGACCCCATTCGAAGTTACCTTTGGACGAAAGGCTCTTAATTTTCCTTAGTATATAACGGGTACGTCCAAGATTGATGTTGTGGACGATATCCTCAGTCAGAGGGAAGCGGTGTTCAAGTTGTTGCGCCAGAAACTACTTAAAGCTCAAGATTGAATGAAGATAGTAGCAGATAGACATCGACGCGATCATGAGTTTAAGGTAGGGGACTGGGTATTGGTCAAACTCAGGCCACACCGACAGACTTCAGCCGCCGGCAACATTTATTCTAAACTGGCCAAACGCTACTATGGACCATTCCAAGTCACAGAACTCATGGGAAAGGTCGCTTACAAGCTGTAATTACCAGAACATTTGTGCATTCATCTTGTTTTTCATTCATCCCTCCTCAAGCCATATATTGCCCCTACAACCCCGACGGACGTCGCTGAGCTTCCACCCATGGCCATTGAAAACCATCCTGTTGTCACCCCTTTAGCCATCGTGGCGTCCAAAATAATTCCTCCGAGTCAAGACCAAAACATATGGTACTGGTGCAATGGAGAGGCCTTCCGTTGGAAGAAACCTCTTGGGAAGAATGGCATACCTTTAAGACACTTCACCATCTTGAGGACAAGGTGTTGTTTGATTGCCACGGGAGTGATATGAAGACAACTAAGGAGCTACAATTAGCAAGAGAGGTGCAGGAAGAAAGTGAAGCAAGGCCCAAAAGAAAGAAAGCAATACCGCTATACCTGGAAGACTACATATGCGACCTATGAGGAAAGCATGCAACCTACTGCATGAAGCGTTCATCAGCGAGGAAGTTAGTTAGGGAAGTTAGTTAGGAGGCGCCAATACTGTTAGGATTCTGTTAGAAGTTTCTGTTAGAAGGTTCTAGATCTTGTTAAGAACCTTGTCGTATAAATAGCTTATAATAAGGTGTTCAAAGAAAGGAGGATATATGCTACTTCCTTCTTCTTCTTCTCTGTACTTCTGGAGGTACTTGGTCCTCGAAATCCAAGTGTAACATAGACTAAATAACTCCTCACATCACGCATGCACATGAACTCCCATGCAACGGACCCAAGTATACCTCTCTCTTGGTACCTCTGTTAGCGACCATTGTGAAATGTGGTAAAAATGATTCTCCATATACAATTTTGTTTCTTTCACCAGCACCTCTATGTTTTCTCCATCTACAGGCCTTAAAAGAACCATGTCTCTCCCAATTAGGATAACGTCCATAGACGTGATGCCATCCATAATAAGATTGTCCTGGACGAAATTGTTGGAGATAGGGGGAGCAACATGAACAACATGAAGACTAATGCTTGGAGCTTGGAGAAAAGCTTGAAGATGTTTTGTCCTTTACATGCCCAACTCCCTTGAGTGGCATTTGTATTTGTTGTTATATTGAATGTTGCTTCTTATTCCATATCATATCTTTTATGCATCATGCGTCATCATAAGTGAGAAGAAAAATTTCTAAGTTAGAAACATTTCTTTAGAAGGAAAAACTCTCTGTTTTAATCGATTACAACTTTATTATAATTGATTACACAAGTTGTTTGAAGCTTGCAAGTTATGTCTCGTATCGGTTTAATCGATTACATCCTTATCATAATCGATTACACAGTTGTTTTTGAGACAATGATTGATTTATTAAGGAATCTCTACTTTAATCGATTATCATGTGATATAATCGATTACTTCTCTTTCTATAAGTGTTTCAGAAGTGAACAAGAACACTTTAATCAATTACTTTGAGTATTTAATCGATTACATTATTCTTGAGCTTTTTCCAAGTTTTGGGAAGAATACTTTGATCGATTAAAAAGATAATCTAATCAATTACTTCATTGAATTAATCGATTACCTTGTAGATTTAATCGATAATAGGCAATTATAATTGTGTTCTCTATAAATAACCAGCTTGTGTTTTCTTCATAATATACAACAAAATAAGCTTCTGAATGAGCTAAGATCACGTGTTGTTATTAGTTAAAGAAAGAAGAGAAGAAAAGTGCTTAGAAATAGTAACTCACACCTTCAAATCTTTTGACTGTGAAGATCATTTTTTATAAGTGAGTTGTGTCACTTTCTTGAGTTCAAGAAGAACACCTCTTCAATCAAGCAAGGTTTTGATGAAAGGATTGATTAGGTCGTGTTTATCTTTACTCTTGCTTTTCGTGTTTGGTTTTACACATCTTTTTGTTTGTGCATGAATCGCTTAAGGCATGCTAGAATATGTGTTTCTAGTTTGGGCTAAGGGTATATATTTGAGAAAGAAAGAACTTTAATGAAGGATATTGTGTAAAGGGTGGACTGATTAAGTATTCATTGAGTTCGATTTCTAAAAAGTTTTGTGATACGATCCATACAAAAGAAGTTTTAATAACTTTAATTTTAAAAGTTTGTTTTGTTTTGAAAACCAATTCAACCCTTGGCCCCCCTTCTTGGTTTGTTGAGTACCATCATCTTTTTGCTGAAATAACTGGTCTCGAGTGAATGTACACGTCCAATACAACAACGTAGTGTAACACCCATTTACCATGTAGCTAATAATTAAATAAATAAGTAATTTATTTTAAACTAAAATAGTAAATTTAAAACTTTTATAATCACGTGGTAAAGATCATCACATATGTAACTCAAATAATTCAAACTCAAATAAATACTATAATTATTAATAAAAACATCTTGACAAGTCCTTAAAACATAACCAACCTTAAGAAATAAAATCACTAATTTAGTTTCAAACCAATAAAACCAATCTGTGATGTCACAACCCATCAAAGCTTTACAATCCCAAAATAAACCTATGAATAAAAGACAATAAACAAGATATCCAACATCATCATCATGACCTTGTATAATCTCACCTGCAAGGATGACATTCGGTCCAAATACAAACAAGACAAACAAATGGAGAGTAAGATACATCTCACAAACATTTAAATCTCAAAGAAAGCATAAAGAGAAAAAAAGATACATTATAAAATAATTATATCACAAACACAACATCCACTTCAAATAATGACCAAAACCACATTTCTTTTAAATAAGTACAAATAATAATATAAAAGAAACAAATCTTGCGTAGACACATCACCGCATCACATGAACTAATATGCTTAACATATATAACTAAAATACTAGCTCACAATCATGACCCTCATGTTTTGAAATTCAAAGTTATCGTGTGTGTATATATATATATATATATATATATATATATATAAGGTAGCTAATTACTGTTGATCATTAAGAGTGTATTGGTTTCAAGTTTTTAACTTATTAGAAACTCAATAAACACTTCAATGTAGGCCCGAATTCATTCAGTGGATCAAATTGGAACTCATTTGGACTATGGTAGAAGGGGCAACCTATTTCTTTCTTTTCCTTGTGTAAGCTGGATGGGAATAATCAGAACTCGACATTTTACATCACGATGAACCATAATTCACTACAAGTTTATATCCAACAAGTTCTAGTGAGGGAGCGATTGTCCACTGCTGGTTAACCTTAAACAAGTTTGAGAGGGGAAAGGTAGGATATGTATTCTAAGTTCTTAAAATTCTTCCACTGCCAAATTTCTCCAGCATGTCAAATTCTTGATTATAGAACTTTGTCACATAAAGAGGGATGCATACTATTTTGTCAGTTGTGTGCTTTGTAATATTCATAACAGTTAAGATATTGTTGTTTCAGAATTTAGCATCTGTTGTTTTTCACTTTTAATCAAAATATATCATCTCATTTTTTTAAATGAGAAATGAAGTTCTTTTTATTATTTTCAGTTTTTATACAAACATTTAAAAATAAGAATAAAATTAAAAATAAATGACATTTTTATAATTAATATCAAAAAACATTTTCTTAAATCAATAAACCCCAATAATATTTGCCAATGAAAGAGGATCAGCCTCACCAAACAAACCACAGGCTGACTGACTGCATTTCTGGTTGTTACCTACCAGCATTAGTTTTTACTTTTGGACGTAGGATTTAGATTTACAAGTGTACTCGTGAGATTACCTTTAAGCCAGGAATAATACAAGATTATCGTATAGGAGTTTACAATCACATTCACACAATCCTGCTCAAACAAAGATTTATAGCCAACAAGCAGCATCACATGCACAATAACATATCAGAGTTCATTCTAAAGGAGTTAGGCAAAATTAAATATTTATGTACACTGCAACTGGGATAATTAGAAAATCCTATAAAATTAACCTCGACCAACCTATTATCTACCCCTGATAAATGTTTCACAGGAAATAAGAGCAAAGGAGGGTTTTCCCTACAACTCCAGATTCTATATCTTATCGAAATAAAAAGCAAACATTCTTCTCGTTAGCAAGCAAAAAAGTTTCCTGCCACAGAGAGAACATAAGAATCAGCCTGTGTCTGTTCAAGATTCATAAATCCGCACTGAATCTCGAATCTCCTGACGACAAACAGGACATTTGGGTGCCACTTCGCGTTCAACTGATATGGCACACCCTTGGCAACACACAAGATGCCCACAGGGAATGAAAACAGAACGTCTTCTCCTCATCAGACATATAACACATAATTGTCCATCTGGAACATCTTCAATCTCATCATCCATCTGAGGTTCAACATCACTCACCGCTTGCCTTTGTTGCTGGAGCTGCCTCTGTTGCTTCCACTGTTTCCACTTATTCCAGTTCCTGAAAACAAGCAGAGTTTAATGGACTTCAATTCAACTCCATGTCTCTAACCACCAAAATTACCAATAATATTATTTCAAATTCTGATTATTGTCAAAATAAAGGGCATCGTCATATGCTAACTAAATTTAACTTGTCTATTACACATAGTCACCCTGATATAGTTTATCAAGCCAAGACAATCCACCGAGTTTACTCATTTGCAAAACAATCTAAAGCCACATATAATTAACAAAATCCAAAGCATCACATAAACAATATAATAAATGGATAGGTGACTCAAACCAACTTACCTCACAACTGCATAGCCAAGGACCCCAACTGACATTGAACCAAGAGCAATACCACCCCAAAACAGTATTTTTGTTTTGCTGGAAAGATCTACTATCATCTGATCTTTACTCAAGTCAGACCTACAACAGTATAGAAATCTCAAAGGAAAAATATCACTAACGGAATTGAGGTGAAGTGAAATATTATCAACCCAATGAGAAAAGGTTACACCTCGGTTTATATAGGCAGTTACACAGATAACTGTCAACAGTTAATCTTATACATAGAAGCTAAGAAAGGAAAAACAGTCTAACAAGTAAATATACTCCTATACCCCCGCAAGCTCATGAGAGGTTGGAAGTGAACTTTTCAGCCACTCTGAGCTTGGATTTGTACGTGGTAAAGTTGGAAGGAGTCAAAGCCTTTGTCAAAATAGCAGCCTTCTGATCAATGGCAGGAACATGAACCACTTGAAGTTGCTTCTCCAAAACTTTTTCTCTAACAAAGAAGAGATCCAATTCCATATGCTTAGTTCGAGAGTGCATAACAGGATTGTGAGCAAGAGCAACAATGCTCAGATTGTTACAAAAGATGACTGGATGGATGAGGAATGTGCAGTTTAGACAGAAGTGACCTAATCCATGTAACTTCAGCAGTGGGCTAAGGCTAGACTGCGATATTCAGCCTCTGTACTGGACCTTGCAACAACAGACTGTCTCTTTGACCACCAAGAAACTAAATTTGACCCATAAAAGATGGCTGCACCAGAAGCTGACCTTCTGTTGTCAGGATCAGATGCTCAGTCAGCATCATAATAAGCATGCACTGTAAAGGGAGGTCCAGTAAAAGGAGAGAGAAACTTCAAACCAAAGTTGACGGTACCAGCTAGAAACCTGAGAATTTGTTTTACTGCAGCCCAATAGTGTTTTGATGGATCTGACATGTACTGACAGACTTTGTTAACAAAAATTGATTTCAGGTTGAGTGATGGTTGCATATTGCAAGGCTCCCACAATAGACCTGTATAGAGTGGGATCAGGCAAAGGCTCCTACCCTGACTTAGTTAACTTGCAGCCTCCAACCATTGGAGAAGAAATAGTATTGGCCTTATCAATTTTTGTTTTCCAAATAAATCCTTAATGTACTTTGACTGGGTCTGAATGAGTGCACCATTGAGTTGAGATCCTACTTCAATTCCCAGGAAATAGTCAAGATTCCTTAGGTCTTTAAGTGAGAACTCAGAGTTGAGTTTGGTAACTAAGGACTTGATGAATGTGGGATTGTTTCCAGTGACAATACTTGAAACTGAAGGAGAAACACCCTCCTTTCTCTCTTAGCATTATTAATTTCAAAAAGTTACATATATATAGAATACAAGATAGAGAGAGAAGGGCAATGACAGTGACAACTCACTGCTGCCCTTCTGAACAAGCTTACCAACTAAGCTACCAAATATAGATAAAATACAAGGATATTCAACACTCCCCCTCAAGCTGGAGCATATAAATCATATGCACCAAGCTTGGAACATATAGTATGAATTTTGGGTCCTCTTAAGGACTTAGTCAAAATATCCGCTGGCTGATCATTAGAACCAATGAACTCAGTGACAATTTCCTTGGACAGAAGCTTCTCTCGAATGAAATGACAATCAATCTCTATGTGCTTAGTCCTTTCATGAAAAACTGGGTTTGAGGCAATATGAAGAGCAGCCTGATTATCACAATACAACTTCATTGGCAACTCTTCACAAAACCTCAATTCCTACAAAAACTGTTTAATCCACATGAGCTCACAAGTAACCATAGACATAGATCGATATTCAGCTTCTGCACTGGACCGAGCGACAATTGTCTGTTTCTTGCTTTTCCAAGAAATAAGATTTCCTCCAATGAAGACACAATAGCCTGATGTAGACCTTCTATCCATGGGACAACCAGCCCAATCAGCATCACAATATCCCGATAGTTGTGTATTACCCTTGTCTTCATACAACAACCCTTGACCAGGAGCTTTTTTAACATATCTCAGAATACGCGTGACAGCATTCCAATGGTCCAAATGAGGATTCTGCATAAATTGGCTAACCACTCCCACAACAAAGGAGATATCAAGTCTAGTAATGGTAAGGGAAATGAGTTTTCCCACAAGCCTCCTATATCTCTCGGGGTCAAGATAAACTTCAGTTTGATCTGCCATGAGCTTCAGGTTTGGATCCATAGGGCTTTCAACAGGTCTACAATTCTGCATACCTGTTTCTTCTCAAATATCAAGAGCATACTTCCTCTGAGAGATCACAACATCATCTCCTGATTGAGCTACTTCAATACCAAGGAAATACTTCAAAGGACCCAGATCTTTGGTCTGAAAATGACTGAATAAGTGCTCTTTTAGCTGGGTGATCTTAGTAGTATCATTCCCTGTAATCACTATATCATCAACATAGACAATTAGATAAACACATTTTCCAGGGGATGTATGACAATAAAATACAGAATGATCGGCTTCACTTCATTTCAGTCCAAACATTCGGACAACATGACTAAATTTACCAAACCAAGCGCGAGGAGATTGCTTCAACCCATAGAGAGATCGGTGAAGCTTACAAACAAGACCATACTCCCCCTGAGCAACAAACCCAGGAGGTTGCTCCATATAAATATCCTCCTCAAGATCACCGTGGAGAAAGGCATTCTTAATATCAAGATGATGGAGGGGCCAATGACGGATAGCAGCCATAGCAAGAAACAGACGAACAGTGGTGAGTTTGGCTACAGAAGAGAAAGTATCACAGTAATCAATGCCATATACCTATGTGTAGCCCTTAGCCACCAAGCGAGCCTTAAATCGATCAACCTTACCATTGGGCCCAACTTTAACAGTGTAAACTCATCTACAACCCACAGTGGTCTTACCAGGAGGAAGAGGAACAAGCTCCCAAGTATCATTATCTTCAAGAGCCTGCATCTCATCAACCATAGCCTGTCTCCAGCTAGGATGATAAAGTGCCTCACGAACAGTGGAAGGAATAGTAAGGGAAGACAATGAGAAAACAAAGGAACTATACGAAGGAGACAAATGGTGGTAACTTAAGAAATTATAAATAGGATGAGGATTACGAGTAGAGCGAATACCTTTCCTGATGGCAATGGGCCAATGTGAGTCAGAATGAGAAGAAGTGGAAGAATCCATGAGTGGAGGACTGGCTGAAGAAGAACGAGAACCACGGGGAGAAGCTTTAGGTACTGGAAATCCAATCTGCGTTGTCCTGGGTTGATCTGTAATCAAAGGTGAAGATACAACTTCAGGTGAATCCGGTGAGGAAGAGGGAACAACACTGACATTTTGGTCTGAGTCATCTAGAGGACAAGGAGAAGGAATAGGAAGAACTTCCTGAAGAGATGAAGAATGGTCTTCGGAAGGTGAGAAGAAGGGTGAGTCTTCAAAGAAGGTTACATCTACAGACATGTAGTATCTTCTCATGGTTGGAGAATAACATTTGTAACCTTTTTGAAGACGAGAATAACCCAAGAAGACACATTTAACTTACCTTGCAGAGAGTTTGTCTAAACCAGGAGACAAATCATGGACAAAACATGTATCAAAGGTGAAGATAGAGAGAGAAGGGCAATGACAGTGACAACTCACTGCTGCCCTTCTGAACAAGCTCACCAACTAAGCTACCAAATATAGATAAAATACAAGGATATTCAACAACAATAAAGCCATCTACATACACAAGCATGTATATAACAGTATTTTTGGAATCAGTGTAAGCAAAATGTGAGGGATCACACTTGCTGGAGCTGAACTGAAACCGAAGAAGGGTGGCCTTTAGTTTGTCAAACCAAGCTCTAGGGGCTTGTTTGAGACCATATATTGCCTTATGCAACTTACACACATGCTGTTTGTTGGGATTTTCAAATCCAGGGGGCTAACTCATGTTCAAGAACACCATTGAGAAATGCATTATTGACATCTAACTTCCGAAGACTCCACTTTTGAGTGACAGGAAGAGAAAGAAGAATTCTGACAGTGACTGGTTTGATTACAGGAGAAAATGTCTCATTGTAGTCATAACCAAATTGCTGGTGAAAGCCTTTGGCTCAGATTTACTTTTCAACAAATAAAGCCAAGTAAACTGAGTGTGGGCATCAACAAAGGTTACATAATAGCTGTAACCAGTGTTGGACAAGACAGGTGAAGGACCCCACAAATCTGTATAAATGAGTTCAAAATGATTAGAATACACAATAAGAAAAGGGGAAGAGGGAAGACAATGGGACTTGCCAATGCAACAGTTTGAACAAAAATCAGAACCTGTTTTATTTATGATAGGTATATTACACAGCTGTAACCAGTGTTGGACAAGACAGGTGAAGGACCCCACAAATCTGTATAAATGAGTTCAAAATGATTAGAATACACAATAAGAGAAGGGGAAGAGGGAAGACAATGGGACTTGCCAATGCAACAGTTTGAACAAAAATCAGAACCTGTTTTATTTAAGATAGGTATATTACACAGCTTGGATACAAGTTTCATAGTATCACCACTAGGGTGACCTAATCTGGAATGCCAAGTGGCAAAAGAAAGATCACTATTAGAAAGAGTATTGACATGAGACACACTAGGACTGATTCTATTTACACCAGTTGAAACAGAATCTGGAGAAGAAACACTTGGCACAGGTTCTGAGCCAGCAGAAGAAATGGTATTGATAGTGAAAGGGGGCTTGAGTTGCTGTCTAGCTAACTGAAGCAAGTCAGGGAATTGATAGAGGCCATCACAGCCTACCATCCCTTTAAGAAGCACCTATTTAGAGACCTGAGATTTGACCAAACAGAATTCAGAATGAAACTCAAAAAACACAGAATTATCTCTACAAAATTGACTGACATAGATTAAATTTTTGGTAATGGAAGGAACAAACAGGAAATTATTAAGGACAAGAGAAATTTTAGGATTAAAGGGAGATGAGAAGGAAGATAAACCTGAAGAGTTGATATTCAAACCTTGACCATTACCAATAGTAATTTGATCTGGTCCTTCGAAGGGAATGGTTTAATGAATATTTTGAGAAACGATTGTGACATGGTGAGAGTCCCCTGAATCAGGATATCAACTCGAAGAAGAGGCTGAAGGAACACTTATCAGATAGGCTTGAGGAGAATGCTGAGTATTGATTGAACTGAGACTGATTAGACTGCTGTGTTTGATAGGAATTAAGGTTCTGACTCTGACTTTGGTACTGGTTCTGATTGGGGTTAGTAGAGATCTGAGACTGATTTTGATCAGGATACTGGCTGGGATAATCCATAGGCTGAGTAGGAACATAGTCATCATTGTGCCTATGATGACAATAAGAAGCCTCATGACCATATTTATGACAGATTTGACACTGGAAATGAGCAAATCGACCTCTGCCACAGCCACCATTGCAACCACCACGATTAAAATTCCAACCGCCACCGCCACCACGGCCAATGCCAGCGCTAACGTACTGATTTCCACCATTGTAATTATTGTAGTTCGTGCCAAAGTGAGACAAAGAGCCAGAACCTTGAGCAACATAAGCTTGAGGATGAGAATCTTGTTGCACCGAATTGGGGGCTAAAATTAGGTTTTGCCCCTTCAGCGATATTAATCGAAGCAATGGACAAGGCAAAGGTTTTGCGAGCGATTCGAGTCTCATGAGCCAGAAGGAGAGTTGCGACTTCATCAGTAGACATCAACTCAAACTTTCCACTCACGAAGATTATGAGCGACTCAAACTCATCTGGTAAACCATCAAGAACGATGTCAACATGATCGGATTCAGACACATGCTCTCCAATCGACGAGAGAGAATCAATAATGGTTTGAATGCAAAACAAATAGCCAGAAATTGAACTATTGTTTAGAAAAAATGTTACGTAAATCATTGTGGAGTTGCCGTTTTTTCACACGAACAATGGAGTAAAAGTGTGTGTGGAGCTTGTCCCAAAGATGCCACACAGTTTTGTAACCAACAAGCCGCGGAAGCACCTCGCCGGAAACAGTAGATTGAAGCCACAATAGAAGGAGCTGATCCTGTTGCTCCCAAAGCAAGAACTCAGGCGAAGTAACACCAGCATCACAATCAGCAATGGTGAGATATCGAGTCGGAATCTGCAGTTTAGTGAGAAGATGAAAAAGGTGATGTCCTTTGAGAACAGGTTCAGCCTGTTGACACCAAAGGAGGTAGTTGGAATTGTTAAGCTTCTGTTAGATGGAGTGCAAAAACTTCTTTGCAGTGATAACTGCCGAAGAAACTAGTGGAGAGCCACCAATCCTTGGAGGAGGAGGAGGAGCGGAAGCGAAAGCAGAACCATGAATGATCGAAACAAAGCTCTATGATACCATATAGAAATCTCAGGGAGAGAAAATATCACTAACAGAAATTGAGGTGAAGTGAAATATTATTCAACCCAATGAGAAAAGGTTACACCTCAGTTTATATAGGCAGAGTAACACAGAGATAACTGTCAACTAACTCTAACTGTCAACTGACTCTAGTCAGTTAACTATATAGCAGTTCAATAAACTATAGTTAATCCTATACATAGAAGCTAAGAAAGGAAAAACAGTCTATCAAATAAATATACTCCAATAAACAAAGATGATAATTATCATAAGCAGCACTTCCACATGATGAATCATTTATCAGCATTTACTGAGATATACGCACTCATATAATTCAATATTACTCTTTATTAATACACCACCAAAAAAAAATCATAGACTTGTCATAGGATCCTTTATCAAAAGCAATTTATACTTGACAAATGGCACCTCAGCCTGTTGAGAAGAAAATTCAAGCAAGTTTGATCAAAACCACATATTCATGGATCCACAACTCCTTATTCATGGTCACCAATATAAATTAATTAATTCATTATAAAATCAAAATAGCCATAATCATTCTACCAGTAAAGTGACATTTCTGCTAGAATGTATCCTACTGAATACCAAAGGTATAAAAAAAGGAAGTGTATGCTAACTTCAAATGAAACAATCCCCACTACTATACCGAATAGGAATACCAAATGATAGAGTTTTTTTCAAGATCAACAATATAATAGTTTATTTCAAAGAAAAGAAACTTACAGAAAATATGGTAGATCCTTGCACGACTTAATTTCAGCAATTCCATTTTTTAAACTGCAAAGGCCAACAGCAGTGATATTCTTTCCCAATGGAAGAATTTTCTCTTCATCTAGTAGTCCAACCTACAGAAAAGAAACATATAATAACATTTCAGCAAACGTGATATACCAAAGATCAACAATTTCACAGGAGCAGACAGAGACACAACACCAAAATAGAATAATTTTAAAGGGAAATAGAACATGTATAGAGATTGAACATAACTCGACATTATGATATCCATTGCAAATAAGCTGTATGAGAGTATCAACTCACCGGATATTCATGCCCAAAAAGTGCTTGCAAGAAAGTATAAGGAGAAGCAGTTATTGGTTGCAATTTATGATAAACTGTTGACAAAGGTAACGGATGTCTTGAGCCATCCATGTTTACAACAACATACTCAGCATTTGGCCACCGTCCAACATCAATTAGAACAAAAGGCACCTACAACAAAAATAGTTAAAAAATCTAGAAAATATTTCATACCATCATTGTATCTTAAAATATTTTACAGTATCTTACATGATCCTTTCCTAGTGGGATAAGACCTTCGTTGCTATTGTTGTAGTTACATAATCCTTTAGGAATGATTTTAATATATCAGTATATTTCATGTTTATTTCCTTATTTTATTAAGATTAGGAGTCTAGTACCAGTGTATAAATAGAACTTACTACTTTTTATTTTGACCATCACATACAATAAATCAGTATTATAATTTATAATTGTGAGCTTGATCTCTCTTTTCCTCCTTCTCTACTTTTTTCTGTAATTTCAAGATATATCATATCTGCTAGCTATTAAAACAAGTAAAGATCAAAGGTGAATAAAGAAAAGAGAAACCGAAAGACGCATCATAATCCATTCATACAGAAATACAGAATAGCCAATAGCAACACTATAGACTTTTAGAGAAGAATATTTGGAAAAGCTCAAGTGTTTTCTCTCACTCAGCTCAGATTTTATATTATGTAACAAGTACATGAAAAGACATTACAGATGCAAAGAGTGCTTAACAAGGAAGAAACAAAAGATAAAATATAATAAACACATATCTATTTAACATTCACCCTCAAACTGGAGCATATAAATTATAGGCTCCAAGCTTGGCACATATCAACTGAATCCGAGGTTCCCTTAAAGACTTAGTTAAAATATCTGCAAGTTGACCACTTATGTTGACAAACTCTGTACTAATCTCCTTGGCCAACAGCTTCTCTTTCACAAGATGACAGTCAATCTCTATATGTTTGGTTCTCTCATGAAACACTGGATTGGAGGCAATACGGAGAGTTTCCTGATTATCACAATACAACTTCATTGGCTGAACTTCACAGAACTTTAGCTCTTGAATACGTTGTTTGATCTACACTAATTCACATGTGACTGAAGCCATAGACCTGTATTCTGCTTCTACACTAGATCTAGCAACAATATTCTGCTTCTTGCTCTTCCAAGAGATAACATTTCCTCCAATAGATACTCAATATCCTGTTGTAGAGCACCTGTCTATAGGGGACCCTGCCCAACCAACATCACAATAACCTGAAATCTGAGAGTCTCCTTTGTCTTCATACAACAGTCCTTGTCCTGGAGTCTTCTTTATATACCTGAGAATGTGAAGAACAACATTCCAGTGATTAACATGAGGAGTTTGCATAAACTAACTAACAATTCCAACTGCAAAGGAAATATCAAGCCTGGGAATTGTAAGATAGATGAGTTTCCCCACTAATCTTCTATATCTCTCCAGATCTGGATATGGTTCACCCTAATCTGCCATTAACTTTTGATTTGGATGCATGGGACTATCAACAGGTCTACAGTTAATCATGCCCATCTCTTCCAAAATATCCAAAGCATACTTCCTCTGTGAGATAATAATGTCTTCCTTGGATTGAGCTACCTCTATACCAAGGAAGTACTTCAGGTGGCCAAGATCCTTGGTCTATTGGGAAAAATCCAAGTCCCACATCAGCTAAAGTTAATGCCAAGATAGAGTATATAAGTAGGGAACAATCCTCACCCTATGAGCTAGCTTTTGGAGTTAAATTAGACCCAAAATTCACATTCTAAGATGGTATCAGAGTCTTTCCTAGATCTGTTAAACGGGTCTTCCACCATATTATCTACACACCAAGCTCAAAAGTGTTGGGTGTGAGGGGGTGTATTGGGAAAATCCCAAGTCTCATATCGGCTAGAGATAGTGCTAGGATAGAGTATATAAATGGGGAGCAACCATCACCCTATGAGCTAGCTTTTGGAGTTGAATTAAACCCACATTCTAAGATGAAAGTGACTAAACAAATGTCATTTCAACTGGGAGATTTTAGTATCATAATTCCCTGCAATTACTATATCATCGACATAAACCAAGTAAACATATTTACCAGGGGAAGCGCGACAATAAAAAACTGAGTGATCTGCTTCACTCTGTTTCATCCCAAAACTTTGTACATGACTGAATTTCACAAACCAAGCTCTTGGATACTGTTTGAGCCCATAAAGAGATCGACGAAGTTTGCAAACTAAGCCAGATTCTCCCTAAGCAACAAACCCAGGAGGTTGCTCCATATAGATCTCCTCCAACTCACCATGATGAAAAGCATTTTTGATATCTAATTGGTGAAGAGGCCAATGACAAATGGCAGTCATTGCAAGAAAGAGACGATTAGTAGTGATTTTGGCCATAGGAGAAAAAGTATCCTTATAGTCAAGGCCATATAATGTGCCTTAAGACGATCAACTTCACCATTAGGACCAGCCTTGACAGCATATACCCACCGACAACCAACTGTCTTCTTCCCAGGAGGAAGAGGAACTAATACCTTTTCTAAGGGCAATAGGCCAACCTGAGTCTTCATCAAGAGAGGGTGATGATGGAGGAGGATCCATTGTAGGAATAACTGAGGATGAAGAACATGAACCAAAAGGATCTTCATGTCCAGTGGAACTAGCTCTGTGTGTCCTGCTCTGGGAGGTAGAAATAGAAGATGGAGATAATTCAGCTTAATAGTTGAGGGTGGTTGAATTTCTCCTTCATTGAATGTTGTATGGTAAGAGATACCACTAGATTGAGATAAGGAATAGGCAACACTTGTATTGAGTTGGAATCCTATTTAGAGAAGAACATGGTTTCTTTGAAGAAGGTAACATCGGCTGACATGTAGTATCTCCTTGTGGTTGGAGAGTAACATTTGTAGCCTTTTTAAAGGCATGAATACCCAAGAAACACACATTTGATAGCTCTTGCTGAGAGCTTATCAAGACATGGAGAAATATCATGAACAAAACATGTACAACCAAAGACTTTGGAGGAAAAGAGTATAGAAATAGGCAAAAGTTCAGATCTATCTTTCATTAAATAAACTCAAGTGCATCGAGAATATTCATCAATGAAGGTAACAAAATGATGAGGAAATTGAAGCAAAAGGACCGGCACAAGGACAAGCAGGACCTATGACCAGAGCTAGAGCTAGAAAGGCAGAGGAGACCCTACAACAAGTGGTAGAAAAAAATTTTGAAGTTGTACCTGCAGTAAAGGACATTGAACCAAAATTATTTCAGTGCATAGTTATTATTTAAGACCAATGAGCTGGAGGGCGTTGTTGCTGACTTTCTTCTTTTTAGAATTAAATAAAATTGTATTTCTTTCATTTTCATTTTTTTTCTTTCTTTTACTTATTTTAGTGGCTGATAGTTTTGGTGTCTTTTCATGTGCACCACTGGGAATTAAAAGCCTTGCCTTCATAATTGCAGTTAATGGTGCATTTAGAATAATTAAAGGCTAGCTGTCTATATGTACACAAAATTGCAATGGAATGGACAGACTTGAATTTTCAGACAAATACTTGTGTATTGTGAGAGTATTCTCTAGGTTCCAAACTGAACCCGTTTGAACTTATCAGGGGCAATCCATCACCCTTGTGGCGTCTTCCTTTGGCTTATCTTGCATTGCTGGGAGTGGCGCCTTCCACCTACCATCAAGCGATCAGTAACTAGAGTCATCTCACAAAATATCTAAACCCAAAAGATGTTACATGGCTTGATCCCCAAGTATCTAAGTGAATGGTAGAAAAAACCGAGTTACATCTTTTTTCAGTTTGTTTTGGAAAAAATTATCTAACATGTTTTCCTAATTGACAAGATTCACACTCTAACATTTGTAATCTGTTGAGAATTGGAACCATAATCTTCAATTTGGCAAGACTTGGGTGACCTAGACGATCATGCAAAAGTTTTGGAGATAAGGAAGGAAAACAGGACACAAAAGAGTTGGTTTCCAGGTAGTAAAGACCTTGTGATTCATGTCCTATGCCAATCACTCAGTCCGTACAACGGTCTTGTATTACAAAGGAATCAGCAACAAACATTACTAAGCAATTTAAGGAACAAGTCAATTGACTTAGGGAAATTAGGTTATAAGGACACTCAGGAATATACAAAACAGAATTTAAATTTAAGGAGGAAGAAAGAGGAACTTGACCAACTCCTTGGGATGCAAATTTGGACCCATTGGCTAATGCAACAAGGTGAGGAAATTTAGGTGAAAAAATAGAGGAGAACAAGGAATTGTTACCAAAGATATGGTCAGAAGCACCTGAATTAACTATCCATGGACCTTGACCTTCCACAGATTGAGATATGCAGGTTGTTGAAACACTTGGTACTAAAGAGGATTGAGCTTAGCTACTAGATTTCAGCCTCAAGTACTCCTGATATTCTTCATCAAAAAATCAAGATTCAACCTTTTCACCCAGATTGACAAGACAAGTGGCTGTGGAAAGGAGATCCAAGTGGTCAATATTCAGTGGGGAGCGCATATAATCTGCTGTTGGGAGAATTGATAGATGAGAATCAAGATGGAGTATCTAAGGAGCTATGGAATCTAAAGATCCCAACTAAAACATCCTTCTTCGCTTGGAGATTAATCAGAGACAGGCTGCCAACAAAATTAAACTTGTGAAGTAGAAACATGGAAATCAATGGTCTCCTTTGCCCATTCTGCAGAAACAATGATGAGGATGCAGCTCATTTATTCTTCAACTGCAGCAAAATCCTACCTATTTGGTGGGAATCAATGTCTTGTTTAAACATTTTGGGTGCTTTCCCACAAAACCCGAGACATCACTTTCTCCAACATGCTTATGGGGGGTATGCTGGCCTAAGGGTTCACAGATGGCAGTGTTGGTGGATAGCATTAACCTGGACTCTATGGCAGCATAGGAATGGGATAGTTTTCTCAAATGATAGCTTTAATGCTAGCAAACTGATGGATGATGCAATCTTCTTGTGTTCATGGTTTAGGAATATGGAAAAGGGTTTTGGAATGCATTTTAATCAATGGTCGAGTAATATGAGAGAGGGATTTTGTAATCAGGGGAGGGAAGCATACATAGGATCTGGGTAGCTAATTCGACTTTTCAAGGTTGTATTAGGAAACCATATGTCCGCTGAACTTCAAAAATTTGTATTCTCAGTACCCCTGGTACTGTTATATATATATATATATATATATATATATATATATATATATATATATATATATATATATATATATCAGGCCTTTTCTGATGTAGAGACATTTGCTACCTTATCAGGCCAACCATGTAGGTTATACACTTATTTTGAGTATGGTTTTCTTTTCCACAATAAGAACACCATAGCTTACCATTACCACCTCTACCACCACGTCCTCCTCCTCTATTACAATGGCCCCCTCTACCCCAACCATGAGAGGCAACCATGGCTGAAATCTCAACAGTAGCAGCTGCATTTTCACCATTCACCAAAGTAGAAACATGGAGAAGTCTAGTGACTAAGTTGTTCATTGAGGGAATATGATCACCGAACAAAATTTGATCACATACATGATCATAATCTGAATGCCAGCTCCACATGATCAAAATCATAAATAGTTTATCAAGCCTCTTCATCATTTCCTCTACAGAATCACATAAGAAATCCTTTTAATTCTTCAACTACAGCTCTAGCTTTACCATGTGTGAAATCATATCATGGTTGGTCTGTTGAAGAGAAACAACTTTGAGTTGAATCAAACAGACGCTGATTGTCATTAGCAAAAAATATCTTGGGCATTCTTCGAAAAGAAACAACAGGTCTTGAATGACCTCAGTATCTCAAGCAGATCAGGGTCTACAGATTGCCATAGGACAGCACAAAGTTGGCAGTCAAGTTCCTGCCAATGAGCTCTACTTTCGGCAGGAATTTCATTCACATCTTTCTCCAAATGATCATGGTATTCTTGACCAAGGAACCACAACTCAACCTAGTTAGAACAAGACAGATAATTTGTCCAGTCGAGTTTTTCAGTGGTAATGGTGAGAGTTGCAGAGAAGGAAGAAATAGGTAGGGCCTATACTGGACAACATTGCAAAAGACTGCATGGATGACATTTTCGAACACAGAGGAGTTACTAAAGAAACAAGAAGCCAAACAAACTAGGGCTAGACTTCAGACCTCTTCTAAGATGTGACAATTGGAGCCAAACAGGTGCTGGAGTGAACCCAGAAGGAACCGACAAAGATGACGATGGTGGCGCAACGGCGTTACGGCGGCACGTGAGATCCACACACGCGGATGGTAACAGTGTGTGAGGGTGCATGACAGAGCTTTTGCTCTTGAGACCACTTGGGCTGGGTCACACTCAACGAGGTGCACCTAACCCTGAATTCGCCGTAAAATTTCTCGGTGGTCAACGCCGGCAGTTCGCTAGCCAACAATGACAAAACCACAGAGCGAGACCATTCCCGTTTTGATACCACTTGAGACTTTTAGAGAACAATATTTGGAAAAGCTTAAGTGTTTTCTCTCACTCAGCTCAGATTTTATATCATGTAACAAGTACATGAAAAGACATTACAACAAAGAAGAGTGCTTAAAAAGGATGAACAAAAGATAAAATATAATAAACACATATCTATCTAACAGCAACAAATAGTGCCACAACGGTGCTGTCGCAGAGCTTCATGGCCACCAGCCGCTACAAGAAACTCATACCATTGTGTTTTAGTGTCACATGAATACTGTCCCAAATCACAGCTGAGACTGGCTATTTATTCCCTGTTCACACCTCAGCCCCTCCATTTTCCAGTCAAATCCAAGAAGCCCCACACATGTTCCAGCCAAGATCATCCCGTTGCAGCTTCCTCTGCGATATAACTTTCTTGCTGTCATTCTATCTTCTTTTTTTCTGTTTATTTTTTCTTGTTTTTCTATCTTCCACTTCAACTATCCTTCAGTTTTTATTTTCTTATTTATTCTTTTTCTATCTTTCCATCTTTTTTATATTGTCAGTTTAGCTTCTAATAAAATCTGCATACAAACAACTTTTTATTTTCTTATTTATTCTTTTTCTATATTTCCAACTTTTATTTTGTCTTTTTAATTTGTTGACTTTTAATTCTTCAATCTAAAGCACTTGGACAACTTAATATCCAAAAACATTCCTATCCTCTTTTTATGGGCGTGGAGAGTGGTGGCAGGAAATTGACATTAATGCCAAGTTGCTTCACACCTCCAACCTCTGCATTGCAGCTCGAAAAACAGGGGAGGGTAACAGGGCCTTTGTTACTCTTGCAATTTAACTATGACACATCTTTAATAAAAATGACTATTTCTTATGGTATGTGATTTCAAGCTATAATGACATGTCTTTGAGATATAACATTGAAGTGTTTTATGTTGAATATATCTCAAGTTTTGAGTATCTACTATGTACATTAGAAATTGTTTGTATTATAATAACTATGTTTAGTATAGCAGCCACTCCACAATCTACTATTTCATTTTTTTTAGTTCCTATTCTATGCCATTATCCAGGATCAACAACTATGCCAAAACAGGAAACTATCTACAAGAAAGATATCATCAAATCCCTCTAATACTATTAATTAGCTCATGTTCTAGCCATTGCAAATGAAAGTGTATCCTGTTCAAAATGCTGGCCTGTTCTTACTAACCTAGATTATGCTCAGCTGAAGCATATTGGTGATGGACAATCTTATGCAGCAATAGATTCATTAGATTGCATTATATATCATTAAAACAGAAAAACCACTAATTGATTCTGGATACAAAATAATCTACTAAGATATTTATACTGCATATGCTACAACAGAGTCTTCTTTGTTGTCAAATATGGTGATTCTTTTATCCTACTCAATTATATATACCAGCCTCAAATTTGACTGCATGAAATGCACATCAATTGACAAGATTATTATACCAGAATTTTTTTTTATACATTATGAACCTCACTATTTAACAAAGTTATGCATCCATTACCTTCCTTAAAGATGTAGACTCTTGCTGTCTCCATGATCTTGCAAATATGGCTCGAAGATCAGAAGTCCATCCAAATAAGCCTTTCCATTCATTGTATATACACTTCACAACATTCAACACGAAATAAATCAATAAATTAGTCTTATAATTCACAACTAAGTTGCAAGATGTTAATGAAATTAAATTTAAATTTTCTACGACAATCAAAAAGATATAATTCCTCTTAGACATAAAAGCCATTAATTCTAAATGCCAAATGGGTAGCCAAATATCATTGGAAAAAATTTAATTACTTCAATTTCTACAATGCTGGTCACCTACCCATTTTCTTCGAGACCATCATAATTACTCATTTACTCAAGAAAAGGAGCAGGCATGTCAATATTCAATATTCAATAACACCTTATGGTCAAAACATCAAAATATACACCTATCTATAAAATGAAAGGGGAAATCTATAGGCAACAATCTGAAGTCTTGAGATTGGATTTTGCTCCACTAAAGTGAGGGAAATGTACTTTAGAAGATGAATTGCAGTAATAACTATTAATTATAATAACAGTTTCTTTTTACAACAATTATTATCACAGTTAGATTTTGACAAATTTGTAGTTTATTATAATATGCAAATATTGCATCACGATTTCAACCATGCAAATCCCTGAAGCTTAGTGCCAGTGCATGTTGGTTTTAGGTTTATGAGAACAGAGAAAATAATGTGTAGAGAAGCTTAAAATATTTTATTGAAACAACTATATATAAAGAGCCCAAAGCATAACAAAAACATCCCTTATTTCTAGGCATAACAGGATAAATTTAAATTTAAAATACAGAATCATAACTCCTAATTTTTGAAACTTTAACTCCTAAAATCTGAAACGTAAACAGAAGCAAAACAAATTCCTAAAAACCAGGAAGGGCACTACACATTGCAGCAGCTAGTATGGGCACTCTTTCAACAAATCCCCTCCTTGCCTTAGCAACTGTAGACTCCTTTAGTTTTCAAAAAAATCAAATCAAGCTTGACTCTTGCTTTTCTTCTTTTATGTTGTAATTTTTGCTATCATCTTTCTCAGATAAGACCACCACCACATTCCACTTCAGCTTATCCTTCATATATTGAATCATTTTACTTGCATCCACAGCACCTTTTACCATCATCAAATCCTTGTCTTTGTCAAGATTAACAAATTCCACACCTTTAAACTCCAGAATGATTTTTGGAATTTTTGAAATGCAACTGTCATTGCTCAATTTATTATTCAAAACCATCTCATGCTTTGTAGGCATATTTTCTTGAGCCTTTTGATCTTCAAGGTTTTTCTCAGGTGGCTTCTTCTCTATTTGTTCCTTGTTGGCATTGTCATTTTCCTCATCTTGCTCCTTAATCAGATCTGTTGAGAATCAGAAATATTTAATGTATAGATTTATTAGGATCTGATTTATAGGAAACATATCTGATTTAGAGGAAACTGAATATCCTCTCATTACCAGTATTTATTGTAATGACCACTATATAATAGAGCATCCACTGTGTACTCTGACATACGGTTTCAGTCAATTATCCCTCTATATTTTCTCTCATTTTACATGGTATCTAGAACCAGGTTGAGGGAATAACGAAAACCATCCCCCCACCAGATCGTTGCACTTATTCTAACGACCTCTTTCTTCTTTCCGACAACCCTTTCCGCTTCTCTGGCCATTTTCCCTGTTTCTGGCACATTTTCCAATCACCAACGCAACTCTGGCAAATTTTCCAAAAAATTTTCGAGTGACTTTTCCGCTGATCACCCACTGGATCTAGATCACCCCACACCAATCTACATGGTGTGGCTCACGGCATCGAAAACGAAGCATGCACGCACCCTCACATGCACCATCTTTGCCAGCCAAACAGCTTTGCCCATAAGCACATCCGACACCTTTTCTGGCCGCTGTTTCAATGACAAAGTCTCCTGCCCAACATGACTCTGTCCCTAAAGTTTCATCTCCATCGGACTTGTTTTGGGCAAAAACTCCTTTTTGCATCATTGTTTCGTGCCTTTTTAGGTACTATTTGGTTTTCAATTTTGGGCACTGTGCAGTCCATTTTTACGTTTTTGCGTTGTTACGAAGAACTCTTCAGTCGCCTTTCCTACCGCCATCTCTTTCCAGCGTGTTTTCTGGTCACTGCTTTCATCTAGCCCCTCATTTTCTGGCGAAGAACTTTTCGGTCGCCTATTTTGTCACTGTACTTTTCCGACGTGTTTCTTGGTGACTTCTCTCAACTTTTCTGGCTATTTATGACAATTTCTTCTCTTCAGTTTGAATAATTTTGGGTCTCCACGGTTCGTTTGATGCTTCCAAATCTTGGTTTTAAGAAGATCAGAACTTGCTTTGGATTTACTTAAGCTGATGGGTATTCCAGCTCTCTCTTCCTAGCAATATTCCCCGATTTTTGCCTTCAAAATATTGGTTTGAAGCTTCCAAATGATGGTTTTCAGAAAGTCGGAACTTGCTTTTCTTAGGTTGATGGATATATTCCACCTCTCTCATTCTAGCAATATTCCCCAACTTCACCAACATCCTTGAGTTGTCATTCAAACTATTGTCTTTTTTAGTGGAACTCAAGTTTTATGTTTTTGTTGGGAATAAATTTTCTTGTAACTAGCTGAAGCTTAGTAAACTTCTAAGCTTCAGCATGAGGGAAAGTGTTGAGAATCAGAAATATGTAATGTATAGATTTATTAGGATCTGATTTATAGGAAACAAATCTGATTTAGAGGAAACTAAATATCCTTTCATTATCAGTATTTATTGTAATGACCACTATATAATAGAGCATCCGTTGTGTACTCTGACATACAGTTTCAGTCAATTATCCCTTTATATTTTCTCATTTTACAAGATCTAAGGAAAAACTTGTCCCTTTCATATGAACTTTGAACACTTCTAAGTTGTTTGTATGTTTAATCACACAAATTTTGTGATCAAAAGACACCTTATAGCCTTTCTCCAATAACTGAGCAACACTTAACAAAAATTTGATTAATCTAAGGAACAAATAAGATATAAAAAATTAATTTCAAACCTGAATGACTTTCATTGCAACTGTTCCTATGCCTTTCACAGCAATATGTGCTCCATTTCCAATTCTTTGGAAATAACAGTTTTGTTGAGATCTTTAAAGAGTTTCAATCATGAGCCATGTGGTTTGTACAACCACTATCTAGAAGCCAACCTATTTTGGGGTTGTTGGTTGTAAAGCATGTTGTTGTAAAGAGTTGTTCCTCTGCAACTTGGACCTCCTGATGTTGATAATGAGACTTGCATATCTTCTCCACATGTCCCGACTGACCACACTTGTTGCATTTCACATCTGGCCTCCACCAACACTTGTGTGGGTGATTATTTTTCCTGCAATAGGGACAAGGTGAAAAGGCATGTGAATTGTTGTTTTGGTTGTATTTGTTACCATTGCAGTTCTTGGCTTGGAAAGCTCCCTCTAAAGATCCTTCTTGCATCATAAGCCTCCTTTGTTCTTGTGCTTGTAGTGCATTCACCAATTCTGTCAAAGTAATGCTTGACAAATCCCTTGAGTTCTCTAGAGACCTAATTGTGGCTTCAAATTTTCCAAGCACTATGAGTAGAATTTTTTGAACAATTCTATCTTCTGAAAATTCAGTACCAAGGAGCCTTACATTGTTGACTGTGTCAAGAAGCCTGTCAATTCCTTAATTGTTTTTGATTCCTTCATTCTCTGCATCTCGAATTCTTGAACCAAGTCCAGCGCTTGCATTGCTTTCACCTTTTCATTTCCATCATACATTTGCTTCAAAAACTCCCAAATCTCATTAGGTATTTTCAGCGTCATTATTCTGATCAACAGGGTGTTTTGCCCCGTTGAATCATTAAAAAAAAATAATCTGATCAAAATAGTGGATGATAATGCTCCAAACAAGGTTGCTCTTGCCTTTGACTCTCTTTGTTTCCTCTCTTTGTGATTTCTTATTTGAGCAACTCATGGATTATCCGGTAGGGATGGAACTTCGTACATGCCTTCAACAGCTTCCTATAGATCACATGCATCAAGATCGGCTGCCATTTTAACAGCCCAAAGGTGGTAATGCTTGCCATTGAACAATGGAAGTAAAATTGGAATGGATGAACCTTCTAGATTCATTGTCGTGTGTGTTTGTGTTTAGGAATTATGGGTAGACTCACAAAATCTCACAGATCCCTCGGATGAGAGCTCTGATGCCAATTTGTTGTTTTTAGGTTTATGAGAACAGAGAAAATGATGTGTAGAGAAGCTTAAAATATTTTATTGAAACAACTCTATATAAAGAGCACAAAGCAAAACAAATACATCCCTTATTTGAGTTATTTCTAGGCATAACAGGATAATTTTACAAAACAGAATCATAACTCCTAATATTTGAAACTTCAACTCCTAAAATCTGAAACGTAAACAGAAGCAAAACAAATTCCTAAAGACTAGGAAAGACACTCTACGTTGCAGCAGCAGGTATGGGCATTCTTTCAACAAAACCAACTCAAAATAACAAAAGGTTCATTACATTATGCCCACTGAAAAGACAAATCAATCAACAAGGCAGGGGGTGAGCTGTTTGTAGATTAACAGTGTGTTTGGGTTTCTCTTGGAACACATTCCCAAACATACAACAGAAAAGCAATATGTTTAGTAGTTTACAGTGTTGTTAAATGGCGGCCATGGCGGCGCCATGGCGGATTTAGGTGGCGGATTTGCGAAAAAACGCCACCGAATAGCGGTGGCGTGGCGGGTTTGGGATGGCGGCGCCATGGCGGCCGCCATAGCCATGGCGGTCGTGGCGGTTATAGCGGGGTGGCGGAAAATGGCGGGATTTGCTTGGGTTTTGTCCGCGGTAGGAGTTGGGCCGACCCGATCCAACCCTACCCGGTTATGCATTCAATTAAATGTTGTCCGACGCCGCACCTCACCTCACCTCTGCGTCCTTCCCTCACCTCTGCGTCCTTCCCTCACCTCTGCGTCCTTCCCTCACCCCGCCGCACCCAGCCGCCGCCGCGACAGGCGACACCCGCACAGTCCGCGCACCCAACCGCCGCCGCCCGCGACACCCTTACACGAAGACGAAGGCCAACTTCGCGCGAGCCCCGGCAACGCAGCCTCCCGCGACCGCGACCGCAACACCTTTCTGTCTCGTGAAGAAGACGAAGAAGACGAAGACGCAGACGCGGGTCAGCCAACCTTGATCTTTTTTTTTTTTTTTTTTGATTTGGGCTTTTTGCTATTTGACACACCCCATTTTTCTGTCTACAACTTTTTTTTTCCTTTTGCTATTTGACACCCCTTTTTACTGTTAACAGTCCCTTTTTTTTTTTTTCGTATTTGACACCATAATTTTTTTTTCCTGTTCAGTCCCTTTTTAGTGATTTTAAATGGCTGAACCATCATCCGATGCTGCTACTGCAAGTGCAACGAGGAAAAATAAGGCAGACCCAGGCTGGAAATATTGTCATTCACTAGTGGAAGGAGATACAAACACCATTGTTTGTAATTTTTGTGGAAAAATCACTAAGGGAGGAATAACCCGAGCCAAACAACACCTGATTGGGAAGTCGGGCAACGTTGCAGCTTGCAAGAAAACTCCCCCAAATGTAGTTGAAGAGTTGAAGGAATATATGGCTACAAAAAAAAGCGGGACCACTTACAGTACTTCTGGCAGTGGTAATATGGCAAATATAAGAGATTTTGAATTTGGTGAACCGATTGGATGTGATGGAAGTGAAGAAGATGAGTTTGCGGATTCTTGTAATGCTGCTGCAAGTGCAAAGACAAAGTGTGGGACTAAAAAAGGACCAATGGACAAATTCTGTAAGAATCCAGAAAATGCAATCAATCGGAGAAAAATGGAGATGCTGAGGCAAATGAACATAAGAGAGTCAATGGATAAGAATGAAGTATTGAAGGTGCATCAACATATTGCTCGCTTTTGGTACCAAGCAGGTTTGTCATTCAACCTCATTAAATTGAAAAGCTTTGAGAACATGGTTGCAGCCATTGGTCAATATGGGCCACATTTGCCCATTCCTAGCTATCATGACATCAGAGTTCCACTCTTGAAGAAGGAAGTTGAATATACTGAAAATTTGATGAAAGGCCATAGGGAGCAATGGGTCAAGTATGGTTGTACTATTATGTCCGATGCATGGACTGATCGGAAACAAAGATGCATCATTAATTTTTTGATTAACTCTCAAGCTGGTACCATGTTTTTGAAGTCTGTTGATGGCTCTGATTTTGTGAAGACAGGTGAAAAGCTTTTTGAGTTGCTTGATGCCATTGTGGAGGAAGTTGGAGAAGAGAATGTTGTTCAAGTTGTAACCGATAATGGGAGCAACTATGTTTTAGCGGGTAAGTTGTTGGAGGAGAAAAGGAAACATATTTATTGGACTCCTTGTGCAGCTCATTGTATTGATTTGATGCTTGAAGATATTGGGAAGCTTCCCTTGATAAGGAAGACCATTAGAAGGGCAATTAATCTAGTTGGGTTTATCTATGCCCATTCTAGTACCTTAAGTTTGTTGAGAAATTTTACAAACAAGAGGGAATTGGTGAGACATGCTATTACTAGATTTGCCACTTCTTATCTAACCTTGGAAAGGCTTCACAAAGAGAAAGCCAATATTAGAAAGATGTTTACTTCTGATGAATGGACCTTGAACAAGCTATCTAAGGAGCCTAAGGGAAAAGAAGCTGCAAAGGTAGTGCTCATGCCTTCTTTTTGGAATAGTGTGGTTTACACTCTTAAAGTCATGGCTCCACTTGTGAAAGTGCTTCGTCTTGTGGATGGTGAAAGGAAACCAGCCATGGGCTATATTTATGAAGCAATGGACAAGGCAAAAGAAACAATTATGAAGTCTTTCAACAACAATGAAAGCAAGTACAAAGATGTGTTTGAAATCATTGATAAAAGATGGAATTGTCAGCTTCATAGGCCATTGCATGCAGCTGCCCACTTCTTAAATCCAGAGTTCTTTTATGACAACACTGACTTGGAGTTTGATTTTGAGGTCACCAATGGTTTGTTTGAGTGCATTAAGAAGTTGATTCCACAATTTGATGTGCAACAGAAAATTCTAACCGAGTTGCATCTTTACAAGATTGGTGCTGACCACTTTGGTTCCGACTTTGCAATGGCTCAAAGGAAAACCCATTCTCCTAGTAAGAAACTTTTATCATACTATTTTTTTTATGTATTAGTGTTAGAATTCAGAATTCTAAGTTATGCTCTTGGTTGGTAATTGGTATTGCAGCATATTGGTGGCGAATGTTTGGGTCACAAACTCCAAATTTGCAGAAGCTGGCTATTAAGATTTTGAGTTTGACTTGCAGTGCTTCAGGATGTGAAAGAAATTGGAGTGTGTTTGAGCAAGTAATTGTGACAAAACTCTAACTATACTTTTTAATTTTATTTAATTTTGATGATCAAGTTATATTTGGAGTATATTTGAGATTGAAATCAACATTTATTTGTTATGTTGTAGATTCATTCCAAAAAAAGAAATAGGCTTGAGCACAAGAGGTTGCATGATTTGGTGTTTGTCAAATACAACCAACAATTGAAGCAAAGATATAATGCAAGAGATGAAATTGATCCAATTTCTCTTAATGATATTGATGTATGCAATGAATGGCTCGTGGGAGAGATGGATCAAGATGATGATAATGATGCTGGAAATGATTTGGTATTTGAAGATGATGATGCTCTAAATTGGGCAACTGTGTATCAGGCTTCGGGGGTTGGAGAGTGTAGGATGTATACTAGGCGGAAAAAGCAAAAAACAAGTGTTGCTGCTGCCCAAACTTCTAAAAAACAGGCAATGGTTGTTGGATCTTCATCAAGGAAGCAAAAAGCAGTCCAAGAAAATGATGAGGATCTAGATGTTGAGGAGAATATTGATGTTGAATCTGAAGAAGAAGAAATCATGGTCAATTTTGAGGCGTCTGATGGGGAAGAGGGAGAGGGAGATGCTCCATTACCATATGATAACAACGAAGATGATTATGTTGGGATTGGAGAAGATGATTAGAGCCTTAACCTTCACTTTGCACTTTGCATTATGTTTTTATCATTTTCTTATTTTGAACTCTTTAATGAGTTTATTTGGTGTTGGTACTTGATTATTGTATGAACTCATGAAACTTTTTTAGTTTATTTGAATGCAATCCTTTGTTTTTTTCAATTTCAATGAGTTTATATATATGTTTTTTTTTTTTTTGTGTCCGCCATAACATCCGCCATTTTCCGCTACGCCATCCGCCATATTTTTATGGCGGATTTTTGACTTTCCGCCATGAACCGCCATCCGCCATTAACAACATTGGTAGTTTACCAATGACAAACCGACACACACTAAGGGCCTAGGTTGAGCGGGTTTCCAACAAGTACACTCTAAGTTCCATTTTACTCTGCACCTTCACATATTTTATTTTTTTTACTTTGCACCATCACATATTTTTGTTCCGAATCAAGTGTGAAGTGATTTTCATTTCAGAAATTCCACTTTTAGCACTTTCCACTACCCACATTAAACAATACAGATCTAAATTCAAATTACACATTAACATAATCCTAAAATTTCGAATCAAACTCTAACAATGAGGAATTTGGAACAAACAATTTTACTCTGCACCTTCACATATTTTTTTTTTACTTTGCACCATCACATTTTTGTTCCGAATCAAGCGTGAAGTGATTTTCATTTAAAAAATTCCACTTTTTGCACTCTCCACAACACACATTAAACAATACAAACCTAAATTCAAATTACACATAAACATAATCCTAAAATTTTTGAATCAAACCCTAACAATGGGGAATTTCAAACAAACAAGCAAAATTCCTCTGTTCGATCGCAATAAATTAACCAAATTTCGAGCACAAAAAGGAAAAAAAAATAGAGGTTGTTACCGTTTGAGTTCTTTGAAGAATAACACTTTTATCGCCGGACTCGCGAGAAACCAAGACACCAGGTCTCAGGGTTTTCCAGGTGCCGCCTTCGACGGCGGACTTGGCATCGACAGTGCCGCGGACAATTACGATGTTGCCACCGTCGGAGTTTCCGTCGGCGTCGGAGGGTATCTCGGCGAGGAGGGATCGGAGGTCGGAGACGGAGACAGAAGGGGCGCGGTGGAGCTTGCGGAGGGCGGCAGAGGTGGCGGTGAATTTGAAGAGGGTGCGGACGGCGGCGTAGGCCAAGGCCAAGCCCAAAACGGCACCGTCGAAAGAAAGGGCGAGCTGAGAGAGAAGAGACACAAAGGCTTGCTCCTGATGAGACATTGATCATTCATTCATTAATTGCTCATTCTCGGAACAATTGCTCTTTGCGTTTCCACAATCCACCACGTCAGTCGTCGCTTAGTTTGTTCTAGAACTACCACCGTAGAAGAACCCGCAGGGTGTTGTTAAACTTCTCTCAATTAAAAATAAAACTTAAAATATATTTTTAATCCTTTAAATTTAGTCATTATTATTTTAGTACTTAAAAAAAATCTGTTTTTAATAGTCTGTTAAGTTTTTAAAAACTTACTTTTAATCTTTTTATTTTTTTTTTTGTTAATGTTGTTATAATTTGTATTGATGTTTTACCATCAGAAATATTTTTTAATTTAATTTTAAAAAAAATGATTTCAAATGATTTAAAATCCTCAAAATATGTAAATGATGATCATTAAGCCATACGAGTCACATATTTTGGTTGTTTAAAATCACTAGAAATTATTTTTTAATAAATAAATTTTAATTGTTAAAAATCGTCACAAATTGTGAAATCATGAACCTAGCAAAAATTTGTATGTTTAGATTGGATTGGATACTTTGATACCTAGTTTCGGTAAATCAAAATTTTGAGGAAAAATGTTCGATTCCCAAGTAAGATATCTCCGAATAAGAGACTTATCCATGACACTTACAACTTACTCCTTCTTCACTCTCTTTGTCTATTTGTGATTTCCTTTCGCTTTGTTAATGTGTGTGTTAAGAGGAGACAAACCCAACCATTGTTAATTTCGAGAGTAACAGACAGAAGTTGGATTTCGGGAATGCACTCTAAAAATGTTGGGAGAATCCATTTTCATGAGAAAGTAACATATGGTCAATGTTTCAAAACAAGCTTATATAATAAAGTCAATAGTTTTTTTACAAAGAAAGCAACCACGAGACACCAAGATGGAAATAAAGGTAAAATAGATTATAGAAACTCAATCAATAACATGTCATTTTGCAATTACAAGGATAAAAAAATTGATGGTTTTCCTGTTAGAACAAAGCTAAAGCCCCTAGTTTAGTTTTTGTTTAATAATTTTGCAATGTCTAACATATTTTGATATATGAGGCATTTGTATTGAATGTTTTAGACTAGGCTTGTGTGTGATATACTATGTGAATCTATAATCGATTAACGCACATGATAATCGATTATCCAATCAACGCAAAAGAAACTAAAATTCTCATATTGAAATGAATTAATTGATTACCCTTTCTGATAATCAATTACCCAATTTCTGAAATTGAAAAACAAAAAGGATATTGACAAATTAACCGATTACCTATTTTTATAATCAATTCAATTAGTTTTAACTATCAAAATTTATAAATACCCCTATGTGTTTTATTTTTAAGAGAGTCCTAAAAAGGAATAACACTACAATAAGTCTGAAGATTGAAGTTGATCAAAGAATCACACATTTTGCAATTGAATTGATCAACTTGTGAAGACATGTTGAAGATCAAAGATTTACACGTTTCAGGTATATTCGATCCTCACCTTTTAATCTTCTAAGAGTGTTGTTCTTGGTTGGAGTTTGCAGGATGTTTGAGAATCGATAAAGTTTCAATTATGGATCTTTTCTTGACGGGTTCAAGAGAAAGATTTATTTTCTATTAGAGAATTGTGTGTGCATAGTGTTTGTACTAGTGTTCTCTATATAGTCAATGTTCTAAGAAGACATAATGTAGGTCCGGATTAGACTAAACCAGTATAAACTCTTGTCTGTTCTGTTATTCTCTATAACTCTGAGTTTTGTAATCATCTTGGGAATGGAATTGATTTCAAAGGGCAATCATAAAAACTTCTATTTTCTAAAGATCATTTGAAAAAACTTTGATTGATTTAAAGGGGTGTTTTTAATTGGTATTAAGAACGATTTGGTAAAGATTTTGAAAGAATCTATTCAACCCCCCCCCCTCCTTCTAGATTCTCGACCTGATCCAACATTTCTTATTATTCATCTTGGTTATGCATTTCTTTCCTTTAAATGGTTTGCATACCATACATGCTCTTATACATACATACATACATACATATATATATATATATATATATATATATATATATATATATATATATATATATATTCCATTGATGAAGATAATAAATTTGTCTAATTGTGATGAACATGTAAAGACAAATATCATAAGAAGGGAGGTTGAATTGTGATTTTAGAAATTTACTAAACCTTTTTCGTGAAAACAAATTTATCATTGGAAAATTAACTTTGTAAAATCGATTACATATTTTTGCAATAACAGGTTCAAACAATGGAAACAATTTTTGCAAAACATATCATGTTTTCAAACAAAATCAAATTCAAATCCAAGGTCAGTTTCAAACACAAGATTTAGAAAAGAAATATAAGATACAAAGAATTATACTAGTTTGTCTCCACCACTTAGACGTGTAAACATGAAGAGTTTATGAAGACTTGTAACTCTTAATTTTTATTAACGATGAGTTGTATATTGGAACACTAGTCTTAATTAGGATGTTTGTTATTACCTTATATGCTTAATTATGTGACTGAAGTCATGCATACATGCATCTTAGAATGGGATATGTAATTCAACATACTCAAAATGATTAGCATTGCATTGATCCATGTTAGTTAGCCTTAGAGAATTGAAACTTTTGTAACTTGCTCTTAAAATCAGTAAGTTTCAATTTTGCATCGGTATAATCGACTATACGCTAATATAGTAAACTATATCAAGCCTATGTTTCTCAGAATTGAGAATAGCTCACAAATAGTTGACTATCTTTAGTACATAATCAACAATCTAGGTCTGAAAAAGTTTTACGCTTTCACAAACAGTCGACTATACGACAATATAATCAATTATTTGTTCTTGAATAAACTGGATTAAAGGAAGCAAACTATGAAAAGTTTTTATTTGGGTCTAAAATCGATTTGGAACCAATTCATCCTCCACTTGGTTTATGTTTCCATGTGCCATTATTTCTAACAATACTACATTCAGTTCGTGGTTAACAACCAAGTTCCACTAACTTCACAAAGTTACAAGTTTTAATCACGGTCACTTCTGGCTCTACAAACAAAGTTTATCACCAAACTTCAACAATCCAATATTCTTTGTCCAACCAAGCCAATGTTGGCTCTAATTTAAATCAAAAGATTTGTTATTGGTTTGCTCACTGACTAGTTCTTAATTGTCTAACAAATGAGTATACAAGCTGAGCACTTAGTCATGTCTCCCAATCTATTTAAGGTGCTTTGAGAGCTATGAACTTTACAAGAGAATATACATAAAGCTTTTTACATAAAGAATTTGAATGTAAGCGTAAGGTCATTACACATTCTCCAAAGCTTCTGGTATTTATAAGTCTTCATCTTCAATTTTATATTGTCTCTAAACAAATAGAATTTTTCACTTGAGCTCACATTTGTAGTTTGTGGTCGTTTTCATATTGAAAAATCACTTTGGTTGGCTTTTGTGTTGAGTACTACATTAGAAAACCATTTCCTTTAAGTCAAAGCAAGTTTATCATAGTAGAGCACATCTTTTGATGTTGTTTGGGAACTCACAGAACTTGAACTTCATTTATGCTTCATGGGATTCAACATATCCTAGTAGAATGTCATATAATACAATTCCTGCAAAATGAATCTCAGACACATAATATTAAATGAAGTCTTAAATGCTATCTTTATTGTTGTATCAAATCATGACTCAAACCTGCTTCCTTCTGAAATTTTAGACGCAAGATCATTGATAGAACAAAATTAAAATACACAAAATAAAAGGGAAGTTTAATATCAAAAATATTTTTCTTGATTCGTATCAGTGAGATATGAAAATGAAGATGCATAACATAGTTATCAATCTCAAATAGTGACACCAAATGGCAAGCCCTGATAATGCTATTACATGATAGCAAATAGCAGGATGACTACGTGGATCACATGATGCTATTCCATTAAATTAAAGACTAAACCTTTGGAGATGTTATCCACCATGAGATCTCTCTTAACTTCCTTGAATGTCCTTCTTGATCTCCTTCTTCCATTTTTTACAAGACTAAAAATCATACAATCTACATTTCTCACTCCTGCTTCTGGTGGCCTTTTTATGTCTCCCAAGTACCTTAACCAATTTTCTTTCGTCTTTTCCTCAATTAATGTCACACCAATATTTTCATATATACAATATTTTCAGGTCATTTTCTTTCTTGTGTGGCCATACATCCATCTTAACATTCTCATTTTTATTGCTTCCTCCTTTTTTCTTATCCCTTTAAAGCCTAACATTCACTACCAAAGAGGCAAAAAATTATATCAAACACACAAAAATGCTCACAATTCAAAAGTATCCAAAATCAGACACATTCATATTGCATATTTAGTAATCATAATTCAAAAATCATAATTACCACTAAGCATTCAAAAATCAGAATGTCACACAGAAACAGAGAAAGGTGAGTTTTTTAGGTGAATCACATAAGAGAGGTCGAAACATAAAAAATCTTAAGTTTTTACCAATAGTTGTCAATCCCAAAATATGAGAGCAAAGCAACCGACCCTAAAAATGCTATCTTCGGGGGATGACCACTATTCTAACCGATTAGAACAAAAAAATTAAAGGGTAAATCTTAGAAGAAAGAACATGGCGTGGAGATGAAAGACCTCTTTTAGAAAGATTAAAAGATAGAACATAACTGGGGCAAAATAGAGCAAGCCAATAAAGGTCATGGTTGGCTGGAAAAAGTGACGAATTTTCTAGAAAATGGACAAGTGTCGGGGATGATTAGTAACTATGGATAACAAAGGCTGCAGAAGTTGGAAATAGGCAAAAATTTGTAAAGCTAAACAGAAAATGTTGGGAAATGTTGCCAGAAAAGGGTGGGTGAGTGTGAAAAAGGAAAACAATGGGTGTTACTTGATCATACAAGTAACTGAGAAAGTAAGGTTTCAATTCTGATTCAAATAAGAAAACATAATCCCTAATTGACACCTAAAATAGTGTTATGTGATGCCATTCCATGGTTAAAATAGGTTTCTTGCAACATGCCTCAACGACAACTTTGTTCATTATTGCAGCTGCAATAGCCATTTGTTTAAACTGTGACACTACTCAATTTTTGTAGCATGCTTGAGCCACTTAGTGCCACTATTTAGCACTACTAACTACTATGTTTTTTCTTCTGTTTTATAAAGGGGAGAAAATCTCAACTTTGTCACCTAAAAGATCCCTAATCCAACATTATTTCTGGGTTAAACATGACATTTTGAAAAGATTCCTCGTAGTGTTGTTATAATGCCATGAACAATTGCATTTTTTGCCACAATTGCAGGTGTTATAGTTACTATAAGGAAACTTGACACTATTTAAAACTTGCCATGGCCATAATTGCTTCCTAGTAGTGTTGGTATAATGTCATGAACATCACTATTTTGTGCTATCAATTACTTTGCTATACAATTGTACATGACTTAATGGAAGCTTAATTAAAAAGTTTCTATGGAGGCTGGATCTTTGAGCTTCAATGAGGTCCTTCAATGGTGATTTTCCACCATGGAGATGCAGCGGAAGATAAAGGAGAAGAGGAAAGAGGAGACACCATCCACTAGGGAATAAGCCATGGAAGGAGAAGCTTCACCACCAAGAGAGTGCCTTGGATAAAAAGCTTAGAGAGAAAGCTTCAATGGAGGAAGAGAATGAGGGAGAGAAAGACAAAGTGGCAAGGAAAATTGAAGAAAGAAAGGAAGAAAAGTTGAACTTTGAAGTGTGTCTCACAAGACTCTCATTCATCAAAGTTGTGACAAGTGTTACACATGTTTCTATTTATAACCTAGGTCACTAACTATGTGAATTTCATTTACATTTCATGTTAATCTAAGAGGAATATTCCAAGGATATGTCAAACGCATCTTAGCATATTCCAAGAATATAACAAAGGCATCTTAGCATATTCCAAGAATATGCCAAAGACAATATGCTAAAGGTATCTTAGCATATTCCTTGAGAATCTAAAGGAGAAAAACTACACACCCCCCTCCAATAGCTAAGTTCACCCCCATGTCAAAATACATGAAAATACCAAAAAAAAGTCCCTACTATAAAGACTACTCAAAATGCCATGAAATATAAGGTTAAAACCCTATACTAATAGGGTACCCTTAACTTGTAGTGTAGGATTCCCTTAATTTGTAGGGTACCCTACAAACCTAAAATGGCCAAATTACAAGGCCCAAAAGAAGGGAAACCTATTCTAATATTTACAAAGAAAAATGGGCTCATACTTAACCCATGGGCCCAAAATCTACCCTAAGACTCATGAGAACCCTAGGGCTTTCTCCTGCATCTTTGGCCCAATCTTCTTGGAGTCTTCTATCCAATGCCCTTAGGAGGTAGGATTGCATCATCCCCTCCCTCTTGAAAAGGATTTGACCTCAAATCTAGAGATTCTTGAAACTCTGGGCTTCTTCCCTCGACACCTGTAAAAAGAATAAAAACATATATATTAGTGGTGTTGGGTATGTTAGAGTAGGGTAAGGTCTGGAAACCCGTTTCTTGGGCATCTTCCCATGAGGGAACATGGTTACTCACCAACTCAAGGAGTGATGCTACAAGTATAAAAAAATATGGGACAAACCTTTTGTAAAAGTTTGTTAAGTCATGGAAGCCCCAAATTCCCCTTATACTTGGTGGAGTGGGCCACTCAGGAATGACCTTTATTCTCTTAGGGTTCATGGGAACCCCTTGATCACTATTTAAAAAATTAAGGAAAGTAATGCAATAAAATATACCTTTTTCTATATTTTCATGTTGATTACTCCTACCAAAAAGTATGACAAACCTAAGGTGTCCCATAGGAGCACCTAGGTTTGTATTGAAACCCAAAATAAGAACAAACCTACCTAATGAGTCCTTATGTATGTGAATCATAAAGATGTTGGATGCATGGGTGATTTTACAAAAGAGGGTTGCACCACTCAACACATTCATCATACCACCTATCATAGGGATTTGGTGCCTCATAATACCTATTTTGGGCACCAACAAAGCACAAGGATTTAAGCTCTTACGAACCAAACCTTCATCTAACAACTCTTTTACTTAAGGAATAGCCCCAAGCCCAAGAGGTGTGGCAGTGCTAACAAGTGTCTTTTTACAAAGGAGAAGATACGGAGGTTGTCTAAGAGGGGAAGTTTCTTTAATGTTTGTATTTATTGCAAAATGACTTTCCTTCTTAGCTAACCTCTTGGAGGAGACACTTACCTCCTTACACTACTCCTTAACCATTAAAGGTTGTCCTTCTTCTTGGGGGTAGATTTCTTCACTAGATTCTTCCCCTTTTACTTCTTCACTTTCATTGGCGGACAGTGAAGTAGTAGCCTCATCTTGGCTACTATAAATGTCTTGGCCCCTCATAATCATGGTTTTCTTGGTGGGGCATTGAGAAGTAATGTGTCCTCTTCCAAGACATTTAAAGCACTTTATAGAGCTAGTCTTCTCTTGCATACTAGCCTTAGGGGTTGCTTTTCTATTGTCTTCCCCTTATCATCTTTGGGCTTAGAAGGTGCCACCCCTAAGATGCCTTGACCTTGGACTTTCTTTGGATAAGAGTAAGAGCCATAAGATTTTGAGGTAGACTTCCTTTTAAGTTGTTGCTCTACCCTTATTTCCCAATCTAAGTAAGCCTTTACATTGTCCTTCCCATGGAAGTATGGGAGGTTAATGTTAGCCTCTTGAGGCTTTCTTTCCTTTTCTCTCCTATGGGAGTGAGGTCTAAGATGTGACCTATGCCTTCCTTCATAATAGTGATGAAGTTCTTCACTTAGGCTGTTGCAAGAGTCATGACTACTATAGGAGGCATGTTTTTCTTCTTAACTCTTTTAGTATTTTCTTTCTTTCTTCTTCCCTTATTTGTTCCCTCTCATCTTGATTTATTTCTACCCTCTCTTTTCATTTTTCTTTTCTTTCTAGTTTTTCTTTCCATAACTTCAAGGAACTCAACTCATATAAGATTCTAGATAGAAGGTCCTTATGACTAGTACCCTTGCCATTAACAGTAGATGAATGATGACTCGTGTTGGTTCCTAAGTTGTGGTTCTTTCTTGTTGGGGGTTTGCAAAAAGGTAAAAGCTAGGGTTCCAAAAGAACTCAAGATAAGCAAGAAGAAAGTATTATGCAATAACAAGATAAACTAGGCATGACTAGTAAAGAAAATAAGCTATGAAAGTAAGCAAGAAATGTAAACTAGGTGGATCCTAAGAGTGTTTGGATGAACATGTCTAAGATTCCTAACAAAACACTCACTATCCTATGGGAAAATTGCCTAAAATTATTACACACAAATGGAAGTTTGGTAACCTATTGGAGGCTCCCAACACACTTCCAATGAAAGACCTTTTTGTTACCAAATTTGAATGCAATGAAGGTAAGTAAATTTCCAATTACAAAGTTACAAAAAAGTCCTCAATTTTGGTGGTTGTTCTATCTTTGGTGTTTCACTCAATTTGTAGTGCTTCTTAGTCCAATAGCTCTTAAGGTGGTTGGCCCCTTTCTTCTTGACTCAAATTCTTCAAGGGATGGCACCAATCCTCCTTTCCAATTCCATATATGGCAACTCACAAACAAGGAAACAAAGAGAAAAGCAATTAAGGATTATTCAATAATTAAAGCAATGAAAAGCACATAAAAGCAAGCTAGGACTCAAAGAGAAACCTAGAATAGTTCTAGAGTAGAGTAAAGAAAACTAAAAATATAGACTCAAGAAACCTCTAGTTTTGGCACTTGTTTTCACACTAGTTTTCAATTGAAATTTTAGAACTAAGATTGGTATAAAATAGGCACCAATTATGGAACAAATTTTGAACCAAAACAACAAGCACACTTCCCTTTCACTTTTTTTGTCCTAGACATTGATTTTTCTGCCAACTTGTGTGATTTTTCGTATTTTTTCCTTTTATCCAAATCACTTGGTTCTTCTTTTTCTCTAATTTTTATCCAAATGTATAGAAAATCCAGTAAAAGTTTCAGCTCAAAAGTCACAAGTGACCAATTCCCAGTAATTTTTACAAGTTCGTGCATTCAAGTTGCCAACACCAGCGATTTCAGACTTGTGAATTTTTTAAGCATGGTATATTGATTGCCTTAGGCTTACTTTCGACCTTCCTATGTATGATGAACTCACTAGGCTTGTTTACCATAATTTTAGGAGTTCAATATTCACTTAGGATCAAAATTTCAGTCAGCAATTCAATCACCAAAACTCAAATTCACAATAGACATAATCATAAGGAAACCTAAAAGTTCAAGAAAAGGTTCACAATCAAAGAATCTCTAAGAATTTTGCATGAACATGTTAAGGACTAATTAATATGAAATATTTGACTCAAATCAACTAATAGGATAAAATAATTTTATACACTCATGAACAAATGAGTTAGACAAAGAAACAAGAAAAATAAAATTCAGCACAACATAAGGAATCTTATGTGACAAGTTTCATGACTAGATATGACTTCTATGACAAAACTACAATAGGTGAACAAGTCACTCTATATTTTTGAGGTTTTCTTCTACTTTAATGTTTTTGTAAGAATTTTATGGTTTAGGTTTCACCCACAAAAAATAGCAAGACAAGACTCAAAGGAACCTAAACTCAACACAATTCGTGGTTCAAGAACAAGAGCAAGAAATTTGAACCATAGAAAATCAAATCTATCTTCTATAGCAAGTTTAATCGGTGGAAATTCTAAAAAATCATGTTAACAAAATTCAAAACAAGTCATGTGAGGAGATACATGGAGAAAAATGAAGAAACAAAAATGGAGGAGAAGGTAAAGCTGAAAATTAATGGAGGTTTAAGGAGCACCTACTTGAAGCTCTTGTGCTCTGATACCACTTGATGGAAGCTTGCTTGAGAAGCTTCTATGGAGGCTCGATCTTTGAGCTTCAATGAGTTCCTTCGATGGTGATTTTCCACCATGGAGATGTAGTGGAAGATAAAGGAGAAAGGGAGAAAGGAGGCACCATCCATTAGGGAATAAGCCATGGAAGGAGAAGTTTTACCACCAAGAGAGTGCCTTGGATAAGAAGCTTAGAGAGGAAGCTTCAATGGAGGAAGAGAATGAGGGAGAGAGAGACAAAGTGGCATGGAAAATTTAAGGAAGAAAGGAAGATAAGTTGAACTTTGAAGTGTGTCTCACAAGACTCCTGTCGCAACCTACCCTACGGCGGACGTACGAGCAAAAAGCAAAGGTGCATCTTCTAAAAAGAAAACGCACGGGAGTCACCAGCAACGTTTATTTAAGGAAAATGTTAGAAAAACCAAAAGAGGTATGCAAAATTTGAAAATAAGGGTTCAAGAGTTGTTTATGCAAGGGAAGGTATTAGCACCCCACGCATCCGTCACAAAGGACGACAACCTTTAATTGAGTGTGTGCAATGTGACTTCAAAATTATTTATCTTTCCCGTTTTATATTTTTTATTTTTTTGGAGTCGACAAGGGGGCTGCCCTTGCTTCTAGGTATCCTCAGGTGCGATGATGAATTCAGACCTACGTAGTTCTTTAAAAGTGAGAAAGTTTATGTGTTGAATTGGTTTTATGCTTTTGATATATTCATTTTTATTAACAAACGAGAAAGGTCGTTAAGGCGTTGGACCTTGAAACGACCTCAAGTGACTTTTTGATGGAGAGAAATTTAGTTATGAGTTGGTTTTATTTTGGTTTTGTTTATTAAATTTCAATCTCTTTAAAGACAACTTTATAGCACTAGTGATCGGTTAAGATTAAACTTTACAAAAAAAATGAGATTACCGATGATAGATGGAGAAGATGAATATGCACTTAATAACAAGAGTGGGGGACCCCTAAGGGTACATAGATCACATTCAATCCTTAAAAACAAAACTAACCGATTGTCGCACAAAGAACACAGAACAAGAAACGACGTAGGGAATGATCACAGTCGTGATTCGGTAGCACCTCGACTTAGTTTCCTCTTCTTTCTCTCTTTCTTCTTCTTCTCTCTCAATTCCTTAAGTGCTAAACCTTCCAACCCCTTAACCCCCCCCCCCCCCCATCATGGCTATTTATAGAGAAAAAACCACTTTGGGGGCAGTTGAAGCTCGCCCAGGCGATTTGAACCTTAACCCTGAAGTAATGAGCTTGCCCAGGCGAGCTGGTTGCTTAGCCATGAAGCCATTTGATGGCCCAGGCGAGCCAGATGCTAGCTTGGGTGAGCTGGGGTCTAGGAAAATCCATAAAATGACCCTTTTGCCCCCTTCTTTGGTATCCTTTTGTATTCTTGATCAAAACACTGAGTGATCCTTGGCTTTGCACTATAATCGGTGCCAAACAATGTAATTCGACTAGCAAGGATCAAAATATCATATCAAATGATATTCTTCGGAAGAAATTAGGGCCTAACAGTTTCCCCTCTTTACTTATCTTTTATTGAAAATAAAAGATAAGTAAAGATAAGGACACTAATTTCATACGAGTGATCTTGCTATTCAAAACCGAACGCCAGAGAAAACAAAAGAAGTGAAACTGAAAAAGCAAAAGGACATTAAAGTCTTATAACACCAAACAAAGGACCTTGAAGTCCTATAAAACGTAAAATGGAGGACATTGAAGCCCTGTGGAGCATAAAATTAAAGGACATTGAAGTCTTGAAAGCATCAAATAGAAGACATTGTAGTCTTGTAAAACACAAAGCAGAATAGTCTTTGAAAATGTAAAAGACAAAAGACATTGAAGTATTTGAAAATGTAAAATACTGAAGACATTGTAGTTTTTAAAAGCGTAAAAGACAAAAGTTATTGAAGTCTTTGAAAATGTAAAATACTGAAGACATTGTAGTTTTTGAAAATGTAGAAGACTGAAGACAATGTAGTCTTTGAAAATGTAAAAGATTGAAGACATTGAAGTCTTTGAAATGTAAAAGACTGAAGACATTGAAGTCTTTGAAATATAAAAGACTGAAGACATTGAAGTCTTTGAAAAACATAAATGATTGAAGACATTGTAGTCTTTGAAAGTGTAAATGATTGAAGACATTGTAGTATTTGAAAGTGTAAATGACTGAAGACATTGTACTCTTTGAAAATGTAAAACAAAGGACATTGAAGTCTTGTAAATCATAAAGCATAAGGCATTGTAGTCTCTTGAAATGTAAAGCAGAAGAAAACATAAAGCAAAGGATGTTGAGTCCTACGAATCATGCAATTGGATTTTGGAAATTGGTATATAATGATAAATCTATGGACTCATAGCTTGATGTGAAACATGAGTTTTGGAATGCATGGACATGCAAACTTCTCCCTAAAATGAAGTAAATGCAGGTTTTGTACATAACAATGCAATGCAATGAAAAAATGTACAATGTTCATGATATTCTTTCCTCTCTTGGAGATCTTAATTTTGTTTTCTTTTTTCTCCTTTTTTTCTTTTGTGTGTGAAAAACACATATTGATTGTATTTTTTTTGAAAGACGTAATAATTCATGCAACCTCATCCTATCTTTCGCAAATCTCTTCGGGGACCCCCTTAGAGTGTAAGTTTTGATTTAATCACTTGACAATTTTGGATGACGATAGGGAGCCATTTCACATTTAATCAATCAACTGAAATATTGATCCTAGGGTTCGTCCCTCTTTGCTTAAAAACTTTGATTGTTTTGTACAACAAAAAAATATATGGCTTCGGGACAGATCACATGCACTATTGAAGGATGGCAATGAACTATTACACTTTGGTATATGACCAAGTGAAACTTTCCCAATTTAAGGTCATAGAGTGATGCCAAGGGCCTGTTGATCTCGGTGAAACTTGATGACATGGGTTGATCCCAAAAGAATTTATACAACAAAAGCCACCCTTGGGTTCAAAAGGAATCCTAAGGAGTCTGCATGAGCAACTAACATCAGATGTACCCCACTATCACAATTGTCTTTAGGTATTTTCCACGAGCTCCTGGTTGAATGAGTTTTCTTCTCAAATGTGCAAGTGTGAAACCTTGAGGATTCTCTTTATATCTATATATATACACCAACAATCACAAGCGTGTGCGGGTTCCATTCTAGAATCCAAACTTAAAAGCAAAATTAGTCATTCCTTGATCCACACGGGCTTTAATGGGCTTGTAACATGGTCAGGGGTAAGAGGGCTATGAAAGAAAGTGTGGAAGCAATGCCTTCCATGATTATTTTGATGATGCCAAAGAATCAAGAGTTAAGCAAGTTCCAAAGAATCAGGCTTCAAGAATCAAGTCTCAAAGAATCAAGAGTTAAGCAAGCTCTAAAGAATCAGGAGTCAAAAAGCTTCAAGAATCAAGTTTCAAGAATCAAGAACAATCAAGATCAAGATTCAAGACTCAAGATTCAAGAATCAAGAGAAAACTCAATCAAGATAAGTACTATAAAAGTTTTTCCAAACATTGAGTAGCACAAGAATTTTTCACAAAATCTTTTATCAAAGAGTTTTACTCTCTGGTAATCGATTACCAGTAGCCAGCATTGTTTTCAAAACAGATTTACAAAGCTGTAATCGATTACCATAATCATGTAATCGATTACCAATGTTTTAAAATGTTAGATTTCAAATTTCAAGAGTCACAACTAGTGATAAAACATTTTTAAATCATTTTAAACTTGTGTAATCTATTACACAATACTTGTAACCGATTACTAGAGTTTTCTAAACATTTTGATTTTCAAATTTAAATATAAAGAGTCACATCTCTTGATGTGTAATTGATTACACCTTGATGGTAATTGATTACCAGTGACTGATTTCGAAAAATAAATTTCCAAAAGTCACAATTCTTAAAGTGACTTGTTTTTGAAGATTTTTTCAAAAGTCACAACTTTTTAAGTGACTAGTTTTCAAAAGAGTCACAATTGTTAAAAGGTGACTAGTTTTAAACAAATTGCCAAGAGTCACAAACTTTAACTTGAGTCATCAAATGATTATAAATATGTGACCATGGCATGAATTTCAATAACGTTTTTACAGAACTTTCTGATTCATTTCTCTTCATCTTTCTAAGAGTTTTTGTTCAATACTTTCTCTTTCAAGAAAAGTTCATTGACCAAAAACTTGTGCTGCTCTTCTTCTTCATTCACTTCTTCCTCTTGCCAAAAGAATTGAAGGACTAACTGCCTGAGTTCTTTTGTGTCTCCCTTCTCCCTCTTCCAAGAGAATTCAAAGGACTAACCGCCTGAGAATTCTTTTGATTCTTCCCTTCCCCTTAAACAAAAGATTTCAAAGGACTAACCGCCTGAGATATCTTTTGTTTCCCTTTACAAAGATTCAAAGGACTAACCGCTTGAGAATTCTTTGTCCTAACACATTGGAGGGTACTTCCTTTGTGGCACAAGTAGAGGGTACATCTACTTGGGTTGTTATACTGAGAACAAGAGAGGGTACATCTCTTGTGGATCAGTTCAAGTGGAGGGTACATCCACTTGGTTGTTCAAAGAGAACAAGGGAGGGTACATCCCTTGTGGATCTTTGGCTTGTAAAGGATTTTACAAGGTTGAAAGAAATCTCAAGTACCGTTGGTTGCCTGGGGATTGGATGTAGGCATGGGTTGTTGCTGAACCAGTATAAATCTTGTGTTTGTCTTCTTCTTCCTTACTTCCGCTGTGTACTTTTAATTACCGCTTTTACTTTTGGTTAAGTTTCTATTTTTGTTTTTTACTTTCTTAACTTTGTAGTAAAACCTAGTTGAATCTAGTAACATTAAGAAGGATAAATTTTTTAATTAGTCAAGGCACATTAATAATTAATTCATTCCCCCCTTCTTAATTATTCCAAGACCACTTGATCCAACAGAAAGGATCGAAGAGGCTCAAAGAGTGTTTAAGGGTTATGTTGAGTAAGAAGCTCGAGAGCATTGCTTGTGCTTTTATTCATTTCAACTTTTGGGTTGGACTCTACTACTTTTGTGCCTTCCTTGTAACATCTAGAGATCTTTTGTCTCTTTTTTTTTCGTCACTCGCCTTTGGCGGATTTTATTTTCTTTTTCTTTTTCTTTTGTAGTTTTGATTTTGGGACAAAACCTTTGATAAACACGCTCCTTATTCTTTCCTCTTTTTATTTTTTTTTATTACCCTAATTTTTGCCTAGGCCGCCCTTTCAGGTTTTCAACCTACCGGGCGAGAACTTCTGATCTGCCCCTAGGTTCGCTTGAGGCTGATGCATGGTGCCTCTCATTGCCCCAGTGTAGGGCTCTGAGGTATCTATTGCTGTCTTTTGTCATGACCTTGTAGCAAGGAAAAGTGAAAGGAACTGTGCAGGTTCTCAAAAATGAATTTTCAAGGATGAGAAATATTTAAAGAATTTTCAATTGACAGATTAAGTCAAATGACTCTTGTTCTTGATATGATAACTCACTTTTCTCTCAAAAAGACAACTTTTAAGAATGATAAAAGTAGGTCACATGAATGTCTATACTTCTTATTTTTTATTTGAAACATTGTCAATCAAATGTTTTTTTTTCTTTTTTTTTGAACTTTACTCATCTTTTATGGCACCCCCACCAAATGTGTAGAACGAGCAATTTCTGATTGAACAAACTTGGATATCAACTCAGGAGCGTAAGTCACTTGAGCAAACAAGCCAACAACGTACATTCACATTCCAGGGAATGTTAAATAAATATGCAATGATGTAATCATGAGAGAATGAGAGACAAGGACATCAAATTTATCCATATAACAACCTTCAAATTGCCCCAAGTATCATGCATAGTATCGGTCGACAGTGTGAAAATTCACATGCAATTATCCTCCTCAAATTTTAGCCAGCCTGCATCAATTAAAGTTTGCACCTTATGTTTCAGGGTCATACAATGCTCAATGGAATGCCCTATAACTCCTCCATGATAAGCCCATGTTGCATTCGAGTTGTATCCTTGGGAAAATGAAGGTTGAGGAATCTTTTCTGGGATTATGGCTACCATTGCATTATTGAGTAGATATGGGAGTAAGTTTGCATACAACACCGAAATTGGGGTGAATTCTACAGGCTTCTTTTCTGGAAAATTCCTTCCCTAGTTGGTGTTTTGGTTTGTATTAAGGGTGGTGTTTGGCATTGGATGTGCAACAGGCGGGTTTTGTGGTTGATTTAGAGGCGACCTTTGTGGATGATTCAGTGTTCTTGGCTAGTAGGGTGGTGGGTAATGAGAAGGACTGATATTGGCTTAGTATTGATATTGTTGAGCTAGTGGGAAATTTGGCCATGTAGGAACGATAGTCACAACATGGGTTTCTCCTTCATTCTTATTCTCTCCATTTTCCCCAGGCTTCCTATTCATCATAGTAGCATGATCAAATTTGCCTCTTCTTAGACCTACTTCGATCCTCTCACCAGCAAACACTAAATCTGCAAAGCTTAAAGACATGTAACCCACCATCTTCTCATAGTAAAAAACTGGTAATGTGTCCACCATCATTGTTATCATCTCCCTCTTCATTATTGGGGGCACTACCTGAGCTGTCAGATCCCTCCACCTTTGGGCGTATTCTTTGAAAGATTCATGCTCCCTCTTACACATGTTTTGTAATTGCCTAATGAAGGCAACCATTAGGTCCTTCCAGGAACGGACCTAGGAGGGTTCTAGATTAGTATACCAGGTGACGACTGCCCTAATAAGACTTTGCTGGAAAAAATGCATCAACGATTTTTCATCTTTCATGTATACCCCTATTTTCTGCAATACATCTTTAGGTGATTCTTGGGTTATACTTATCAAAATTCGGCATCTTGAACTTCAGAGGAATGAACACGTCGGCCACTAGGCATAACTCTGCCATGTCAGCAAAAGAATAATCTCTACTTATTCAATGGCCCTCATCCTTTCTTCTATATGATTGAATTTTTCCCTTTCCACCATGGTAGGAGGGACTTTTCCCACCGCAAAATGCAAGGGTTGTGATTGTAGTTATGGGTGATACTGAGGGCCCCCCGAAGTGTTTGGCGGGGGTACACCACCAAATGCTTGCCCTTCAGTAGCATATTCAAGGTGAGGCTTGAAGTCGGCTAGAGTGTTGTCTTGGGGTACTTCATGTGTCTCCCCCATGGGTTGAGGGACCTGTGCATGGCTAGATTGGGAATGTTGGCACTCAATGGGTATGGGAGCAGAGTTGTCGACATTCTCATCGGGAGCATGTGCAACATTAGGTGGTGTATAGTTGGGAGGCAAGCCATATGGTGGGAAGGAATGCTTGCTCTAGACCTGCACAAAATAGGGGCCGCTCGTACTTCCCAATGCTTCGCCTCCCTGACCTGCCATACCCAAGACTGGATGATTTACATGATTGAGGCCAAATGGGTGAGTCAGGTCCACCTCAGTGGTGGTACTTATGACAATGACTGTAGTCGTGTTGACCTCCATCATTTTTCTCATACTCATCATGACTTCCATCATTGTGGTCATTTGCTCTATCATGGCCTCCATGTCGGCCTTCATCTGTTCTTGCACCTCCTCTATTTTACTCATCACTCTAGCTTTGCCATGCATTCGGTATGGGCACTGTAAAACTCATTCTTTACTTTTGATTGTAATTATTACAGTTCTGATGTCAAGGAAAGAATGCAATGAGAAATGCAACCAATGTGAAAATAAAAAAAGCACGAATGTATGTGAATGATACATTGTTGAAGTATTGCAAATTTTACACAAGACATTTAGCAAAACATAGGGTCGAATCAATTCAGATTTTCATTAAAACAACATTGTTCATTACATCTTGTTAGAGTCAAAGTGCAACTGGAAATAAAACATGGACATCAACAATCCCTAATTTCGTAAATATTTAGCTCAATCATGTGTTGGCTATTTAAACCCGATCCATCTTTTGCCCCAACTTTTGCAAGCTGGTTACTTCCATACTTGACCTTGACTTGATGAAAACCTTTTCTTAAAATCATGTGCTTGGTTCAACCCCATAATCCAAGGAATAGAAATTTTGATTGTCAATACTTCGACAACCTATCATAGAGATGAATGATTAGGGCACACTTATGTTATGCACGACAAATGTAATTATGAGATCAACATGAGACGCTCGAAGAACAATCCTTTCTTGGTTAAAAATGCATTAAGTACCATGTTCACGTGATTTTCAATCATTTTTCAAGAGAAATGAGTGTATAATCCCAACATGGTCTATTTATAGTTATCATCATGGTACCCAACACATGTAACTAAGAATGTGGTGTAAACTTTCAAGCTTTGTTGTGACTTTCTTTTTGTTTTTTTTTTTTTGGAAAATGCAAGGCATGGGCAACTTGTTTTACTATTGTTCGACGGCCAGCAAGTGCACCGGATCGCGCAAGTAGTATAAAACGGTAAGAACCGAGTATCGAACTCTCGGGGAACTTGTTTTACTTGGTAAAGCTGTGGTTCAGTAAATAAGTGCCTTTGGATGAAAGTTTGGTGCGTGGTATGGACAGATATGTAAACTAAAATATTCAACAGAAAATCATGTGAGTAGTGGTGTGTGAAGACAGATAAAGAACATGTTGGTCTTCCTACTGGATGATTGATGTTATTAAAGATATTCTCTACCTAACAATGTTTCTGTGTTTTATGATGTCTCCTGGACTGCTAAACCCCGATGTCTCGTGCATGTTTAGCCTAATCCTAGCCAAACGTCATCCTTAGATCCCTCTTGTTGGACTAAACTTGCCCAGAACTGCATTAAGACATACATACCAATAACTAGGTTACCGTACCCCGATCCCTCGTGACAATACGATAAACTAGCCCCGTCCTATCAAGTTCTAAGGATCAAACTATTTCCCAATGTTGAGTGACCCTAACTAAGCATGCATCTACGTGATCAAGGCAAAAGCATACTAACATGAAATACTGATAGTATAGAGAACACATAAAACATCATCAGATAGATATAGAAGTATTTACATCAAGTACCCCATAGGAAGAACCCACTGAGGATTTAGCTCTCCATAGCAGGGAGGCTTCTTTTACAACAAAGAGAAGAGAAAGTGAAAGATTGAAGAATTATATGTAGTGGGGATGTCTCCTCCACCTCTGGAAACCTCACAATCACTCAAAATCTCATCCAATGCTCTGCAAGATAGCTTCCTCTTCAAGCTCGGTTCTCTCCAGTCTCTTCACAACCAGAAACTCTCAAAAAACTCAACAACCTTCTCCATTTCGAGATTCAGCTTTAAATAGGAAATTATGTTGAGAGGTGCGTGCTTAGCGGAAGATAGGCTCGTTTAGCGCGTGTAAGTGACTTCTGGCTTAGTGTCAGTCATGCTCGCTCAGCCTGGAGGTTCAAGCGGTGCACTTAGCTAATTGATTCTCGCTGAGCGCATCATGACAACTCATTTGCTTCCAGGATCTTCTACGCACTTTGCCATGAAATGTTGTGCTTAGCGGATGGCTTACTAAGCCAAAGAATTGGCTTAGCGAGCGGCTCAAAATCAGCACTTCCACCAAACTTGCCTAATTATCCTTAAATTGAGAAGGAATGATCATTAAATACACAAAAAGGGGATACTTAGTACTTATTACCTATATTTATCAAAAAATAATTACCACACTACAAAAAGACCATAAATGCGAGGAGTTATATACAATTTACACAAGTTTCTTACACAAAAGTTAGTCGTATTATCCGACTAACAACCATGCATGAGCGAACATAACATGCGAATGATAAAAATAAAATGTATGCAATTGGCAAAACAAAAGCATGCTAAATGAAGATGTATGATAATGCAATGACTTATGCAAATGCAATGCATGAATGTGATGAATGATAAATGTAGGAATAATAGGTCCATTATGATGCCATGAAGAGATGCATGATGCGATCAAGGAACAAGCCAGAGTGAGTTTGCTATGTGCCCCTAATTCAAGAACCTAATGGAAAGGATCCAAAAGTCCACTTCTAGTGACAACTCCCAAGGGTACTTTCAGTAACCTTACCGGTCTCTAGAGATATCATCCTCTTAGATAATATGTTGTGATGATAAGGACTATCAACAACAATGGATCACCAAAAGAGGAAAACTCTAGATGAGGCTTCATTGTTATCAAGTGAGTTGGAGACCTAGCATGACTACAGATCAAACTCCAATCCTTATTGATGCAATCCTACCCGCAAGGGCATTGGATAAAAGACTCCAAGAAGATTGGGCCAGAGATGCAAGAGAAGGCCCTAGGGTTCTCATGAGCCTTAAGGTAGATTTTGGGCCCATGGGCTAAGTATGAGCCTGCTTATCTTTGTACATATTAGATTAAGGTTTCATTATTTTTTGGCCTTGTATTTAGGGCTCCATAATATGGGTAAGGTACCCTAGAAATGTAGGATTTTTTTGCCCTTGTATTTTAGGGCACCTAGACTAGTTTTTGTATTAGGGGTAGTTTTGTAATTTCACATGCATTAAGTGAATATTTGATGTGTGTGGTTGGAAATAAATTTAATTGAATTGGGAGAATCCCAATCCAATTAAATTTTAGAGGGGGAGGTGAGCATTTGCTTGCTACACCCCATTGCCACATCATATAGTCATACTTTGTGCATGTCCTTCATGCTTTACATGCCTCATGACACCTAAGCACACTTAGTGGAGAATCTTGAACTTGATCTTGGATTAGTGGGCTGAACCATAGCTAAAATTCACTAATCATAATTTGTGAAAGTTTGGTTCCAAAATTTGGCTCCACAAATTCAATTTCAAATTCAAGTAAAATTTGAATAGAAATTCAAATTTCCCTCCAATATTGTGTGACACTTAGGCTATAAATAGAGGCTATGTGTGTGCATTTTTCAACTTTGATCATTTGAGAATTACACTTTGAAGTTCAGACCTCTTTTGAGGCACAAAATTTCTTGCTCTTTCTCTCCTTCTCCCTCTACTCATCTTCTCCTACCTTTAAGCTCTTATCCATGGCTTCCTATGGTGGTGAGCTTCTTCTTGACTCATCTTCTCCTTGAAGTGGTGTCTCCAATCATCTTTCTTCCTTCTTCATTCCGCTGCCATTAAAATTCAAGAAGCAAAAGACTCCATTGATGAAGAAGATCCAAGGCCTACAAGCTCCAACGGGAGCTACATCACTTATGGCTCACACAGACCCGGGTATAGGGCCCAACATCTAAAGGTGTGTGAAAAAATGGTAGGTGTCATGTGTGAATAGAGAAACCTAAGTATAGCACATGTCGTCTATCCTAGGGTTCAATGGCACATTTTATTTTGCAAAAATAAAATAAAGAAAAACTCATGATAAAAATTACACACTTGAAAATGGCTTAACTCTCTAACAACTCCCTAGTGGAGTCACCATCTGTCGCAACCTACCCTACTGTGGCCGTGCAGGTGAAAAGCAAAGGTGCATCTTCTAAAAAGAAAATGTGCGGGATTCGCCCCAACGTTTATTTAAGGAAAACGTTAGAAAAACCAAAAGAGGTCTGCGAATTTAGAAAATAAGGGTTCGAGAGTTGTTTATGCATGGGGAAGGTCTTAGTACCCCATGCGTCCATCACAAGGGACGACAACCTTTAATTGAGTGTGCACAACGTGACCTCAAAATTATTTATCTTTCCCTTTTTATATTTTTATTTTTTTGGGAGTCAACTAGGGGGCTGCCCTTGCTTCTACGTTTCCTCAGGTGTGATGAGGAATTCTGACCTACGTAGTTCATTAAAAGTGAGAAAGTTTGTTTGTTGAATTGTTTTTATGCTTTTGATAGATTCATTTTTATTAACAAACGAGAAAGGTCGTTAAGGCGTTGGACCTTGAAACAACCTCAAGTGACTTTTTGATGGAGAGAAATTTAGTTATGAGTTGGTTTTATTTTGATTTTGTTTATTAACTTTCAATCTCTTTAAAGACAACTTTACAACACTAGTCATTGGTTAAGCTCAAACTTTACAAAAAAATGAGATTACCGATGATAGATGGAGAAGGTGAATGTGCACATAATAACAACGGGGGGGACCCCTGAGGGTAACTAGATTACATTCAATCCTTAAAAATAAAACTAACTGACTATCACACGAAGAACACAGAACAAGAAACGACATAGGGAATGATCATAGTTGCGATTCGCTAGCACCTTGGCTTTGTTTCCTCTTCTTTCTTCTTCTTCTTCTTTCTCAATTGTCTCAATTCCTCAAGTGTTGAACCTTCCAACCCCTTAAACCCCCCCTCACGGTTATTTATAGAGAAAAAGACACTTTGGGGCGGTTGGAGCTCGCCCAGGCGAGCTGAACCTTAATCCTGAAGTAATAAGCTCGCCCAGGCGAGCTGGTTGCTTAGCCATGAAGCCATTTCATGGCCTAGGCGAGCCAAATGCTAGCTTGGGCGAGCTGGGGTCTAGGAAAATCCATAAAAGACCCTTTTGCCCCCTTCTTTGGTATCCTTTTGTATTCTTGATCAAAACACTGAGTGATCCTTGGCTTTGTGCTGTAACCGGCACCAAACAACATAATTTGACAAGCGAGGATGAAAATATCATATCGAATGATGTTCCCCGGATGAAATTAGGGTCTGACAACTCCATTTCATCAAGGTTGTGACAAGTGTTACACATCTTAGCATTTGAATTTCACTTTGTGAATTTCATTTTCATTTCATGTGAATCTAAGAAGAATATTCCAAGGACATGCCAAAGACATCTTAGCTTATTCCAAGAATATGTCAAAGACATCTTAGCATATTCCCTTTAGATGCCACAAGAATGGAAGGTGTGACTCTAGCACATGGGAAAGGAATATGCCACTAGAATATGCCAAAGGAATATTCCAAGAATAGTCCAAAGTCATCTTAACATATTCCTTGAGAATCTAGAGGGGAAAAGCTACACACACCCCTATGCCAAAATACATGAAAACACAAAAAAAAAGTCTCTATTACAAAGACTACTCAAAATGCCCTGAAATACAAGGCTAAAACCCTATACTACTAGGGTACCCTTAACTTATAGGATAGAGTGCCCTTAATTTGTAGGGTATCCTACAAACCTAAAATGGTCAAATTACAAGGCCCAAAAGAAGGAAAACCTATTCTAATATTTACAAAGAAAAGTGGGCTCATACTTAACCCATGGGCCTAAAATCTAACTTAAGACTCATGAGAACCCTAGGGTCTTCTCTTGCATCTCTGACCCAATCTTCTTGGAGTCTTCTATCCAATGCCCTTGGGAGGTAGGATTGCATCATGACTCATCCAAATGTTTGAGACCCATTCTCTCCTTCCCAAATTTTCCTCTTAAACTAAAAGACTCCCCCCATGCTGACAAAGTTATTTTTCAGCCGATGTTGATTATGATGTTTTTTGGCTGACATTAGTGGGGTTTACACCTTTCAAGACTATTTTTTTGCCGACTTCGATCGAGGGTATTTTTTGGTCGATGTCAACTAGGGTTTTTTCAGTTGTCATCATCAGTGATGTTTTTTTGGGATACCTTGACCGATGACATTTTTGGCCAAAATCAACAAAATGCTTTATGTTATTGTCGATGCCAATTAGCATTTTTCTCAATAAATGTTTGTCGAGGATGCTTTTTGGGTGAACTCGAATGAGATGTTTTCTACCAATGTAGAACGATGATATTTTCAACCAACATCAACCAAAAAAGCCTAAACGACCTCGACTAAAAAAAGCACTGGCTGACATTGGCCGAAAAGCATCACTGATCGACGTTGGCCGAAAAAATCCTAGCCGATGTTGATTGAAAAATATCCATGGTGACATCACCTGAAAACCCCTTGTCAATATCATCAAACAACATCGGTCGAAAAATATCTAGCCAAGCTTGACCAAAAAATAGCACAACTTATGCCGTCCAAAAAAACTAGCTAGCCAGTGTTAGCTAAAAAAAACCAAAGTCAATGTTAGTTGCAAACCGTCGTGACCGACGTCGGATGAAAAAACTTGCTCAACCTCGGCTCAAAAATTGTCCTAGGCAAAGTTGATAAAAAAATGGTTCGGTTGACGTCAAACGAAGAAACATAGAACAACATCGACTAAAGAGAAGCTGGACAGTGTCGGCCAAAATACAACCTCGGTTAAGTTTGGAAGAAAAAACCTTGGCCGACATTAAAGAACAAAACATCCTTGGCTGAAGGTGGTCCAATAAAATCATCAGTCAAAACATAGTCTTTGTAGAAGCTAGCTGAAAAATAGTCTCGATCAATGTGGCCAAGAAACCCTAGTCACCATTGTCATCTAGAAAATAACATCGAGAGATGTCGACCGTAAAATATCCCAGCTAATGTTGGTCGAATAAACTCTAGTCGACGATAACAAAAAAGAAGCCTCTCCCGATGTCGACAAAGAAACATCATCAGCCAAAAAGTATTACCTACCAACTTTGGTAGGTAAAAAACATGGACAAAGTTGGTAAAAAAACAACCTTTTTATTGCAAACATCGACCGATGAGGTTTGCTAACCAACATCAATCGGGGATATTTGATGGTGGACATCGGTTATGGTTTTTTTGGTCATTGTAAGATGATGATTTTGGACAATGTCAACTTCTATTTTTCCATCCATCGTTGGTCTGTGATTTTTTTGCCAACTCTGGCCAGGGCTATTTTTGGGTTGAAGTCAGATAGGGATATTTTTTTACCGACATCAACTTGAGTTTTCCCAAAAATCTTTGCCGAGGAAGGGTTGTTTTTCAACCAATATTGTGCAATTGTTTTTACAAACACTGACCGAGAGTTTTTTTGTATGATGTTTGTTGGCTGACACCAGTAGAGACATTTTTTGGTCGATATTGACTAAAGTTTTTTCAGCCGATGGTGGTGGGGATATTTTTGCGCTGAAATCTGTCGAGGCTATATTTTGGGCAATGTTAGCTGGGTTTTTTGATTGATGCTGGTTGAGCCTTTTTTTTAGCTGACATCGGTAAGGACTATTTTTCAATTGATGATTTTTTTGATTGATGTTGATTGAGGAAGTTTTGTTGTTCGATGTTAGTCAAGGATTTTTTTTATTGCAAAGCCAGCTCAGGTTTTTCGTGAGAAGTTAACCGAGGTTATGGTTTGGCCGACATTGACCTGCTCATATTTAGACAACCAAAAGCAATTGGGTTTTTTGTGCGAAGTCAACCAAGGTTGTGTTTTTGCCGAAACTACACTGCTCACATTTACTCGGGCAAAAACAACCTTAACTGCTCACACTGCTCACATTTTCAGCAGACGTTGTGCAATGACTGTCATACCCAAATTTCGTCTGGGGATTATTACTTGATGACATGCAATAAATGAAGTCCCGAGACGTCTCAGAAATCCAAAAGGAAGCAGGCTTGCGTAATCCGTGAAATTCCGTAATGTGGCGGAAATCGAAAAGAGGTGTTTTTGCGCAATCCGTGAGTTTTCGTAACTTCTTTGAAAGCCAAAAAAGAGTAAATACATAATCCGTAAGGATTCGTAACCTTGCAGAAGGAAAATAAGTATCGTTACGAAATTCGTAAAGTTTCGTAACATTACGGAAAAAGAATTACAAAAAAATAGAAAAGGGGGGTGCATTTAGTAAAAAGGGGGGTGTAAATAGCAACCAGGCCCACTTGGGCCCTCCAGAAGATTCCTCCAGAAGGTTGTTGCTTCTGGAGGAAGCAACCTTGCTCGCCTGGGCGAGCTGGACGGCAAGCTTCTCCCCTATTTTGCTATAAATAGGGGAAGAAGTGAAGAAGAAAAGGGTTCAGCCCCTTAGGCACTTCTCTCTCTTTCGAATTTGTTGAGGAAAATTAGTTCCGTGAAGAAAATCCAAGCCGAGGCACTTTCGTAACGTTTCCGTAACGTTTCCGTGAGTAATTACGCGAAGATTCTCGACCATTCTTCAAAGATTCATCGTTCGTTCTTCGTTTTCTTCAGTCTTCAACGGGTAAGTACCTCAAACCAAGCTTTTCAATTCACTCTATGTACCCGTGGTGGTCCACATTTTGTTTCATGTATTTTTATTCTCGTTTTCATTTACTTTTTATACCCCCTTTTGACGTGCTTAAGTCATTTATTTAAGTCATTTCTCGCCTAATCTAAAAATAAAATAAATTTCCACCGATCGTTTGAATTGTATTATCCGTTAATTTCGGTTAAAATGAATTCCGACCGTTCGGTCGTGCCGTAACCACGTTGGAAATCAAAAAAGAGGTAAAATAATAATATAATAATAAAAAAATACCTTTTAGTAAAGTAAAGCGAAAAATCAATCGGACGTTTTCTCTTTGGGATTTCTCATTCTTAATTGAATTGATTAATAACTAAAGTGAAACTAAGGCTAAAATCAAACTCGCTTAGTCAAGCTCGTCCACAAAAATAGGTTTTTTGAAAGTTTATCATTTCAGTTTCTTACCAAGTAAAATGGATCATTTTTAAGGTCCAACGCCTTAAAATGATCACCCTTCAAGTAAAAAGAATCACTTGATTCACGCATAAGAAAGAACTACGTAGGTCTGATTTCCTCTCCAAAGGAGGGTACGTAGGAGCAAAAGCCCCGCTTTTGTCGACCTCAAAAAATAAAAAGAAATAAAAGTTAAGATAACACAATTCCACAATTCTAAAAATAGACTGTTGTCCTTTGAGACAAACGTAAGAGGTGCTAATACCTTCCTCAAGCGTAAATACAACTCCCGAACTTAGAATTTTCATTTTGACCGGTTTCCTTCGGTTTTCCCGACGTTTTCCACAAATAAACGTTGGTGGCGACTCCGCGCATCTTTCCTTCTTTGGAAAGCGCACCCGTGAGCCTCGCCCTCGCTCGCCCGCGAAAGGCACGTTGCGACAGTTGGCGACTCCACTGGGGACTTTTTGTGAGTTAGGCCTATTTTAGGAATTTTGGAATTGTGAAACTTTGGGGGTGCTTTTTATTGAACTGTGTAAAATGTAAATAACTGTTGTCTATTTCGCATTCTTTACACTGCATTCTAAGCACCCACGGGTTTGAGTAAAAAGAAAGGGGCCTTACACCCGGGTTCATGGGAATTTAAGGAGTGGAGGTGAATCTATCATCATGCTAGGTCTCCGACTTGCTTGATAATAATGAAACCTCGTCTAGAGCTTTCTCTCTTTATAATGTGTTGTCGCTGGTATTCCATACCGCCACAATATTGTTATCTTGAGTGATGATACCTCTAGAAAACAGCCGTGTGAGTTATGAATTGTTGGGGAGTAGTTATTAGAGACCCCTAGATATTGTCCTAGGTTCCCAAATAGGGGCAAAGAGAAAACACGCTCCGTGCCATTCATTCTCATGCATTTTTTTTTTGTAAAATAGCACTAGTTTATAGTTTTGCTAGTGATGTTGTTTTCTTTGGAGTGATACGTAACCTTTTTAAATGCTACGTTGAGGCGCCATCATGCCCAAAACGTAGCATTAAAATTGGATCTCTGCGGTCTCGTATGTGTGAATTACCCCTTTTGTGTTGTTTTCTTTCCGTTTCATGCATACGCATTGCATCATTGATGTCAGAGTCTTGATCCACCCCTTTTTTAGGTAAAATGATGGGGACAAATCAAAACGGCAAAAGGTTTTATCAAGTCAAGGTTAAAGGTCTAGATGTCACTAGCCTCAAGGAATTGGGACGATTGATGGGACCCCTCCAAAGGCAAGTCTTCCGCAAAGTTTACGGGAAGATTCTAGATTTGACCATAGCGGAGGTATTTACGGAAGCCATCATATCCCTCGCCCAATACTATGACCAGCCGTTGAGGTGTTTCACGTTTGGGGACTTCCAAATGGTACCAACTATTGAGGAGTTTGAAGAGATATTAGGATGCCCTCTCGGGGGGAGAAAACCGTATCTTTTCTCCGGCTTTCTTCCTTCCTTGAGCCAGGTTGCTGCTGTGATTGGAGATTCAGCAAAAGAGTTGGATCGCATAAAGCAAATTAGGAACGGCGTAGTGGGCCTGCCTTGGAAATACTTGGAAGACAAGGCAAGGGATATGGCGAGCCAAGAGAAGTGGGGCGCGTTTGCGGATGTTTTAGCTTTGTTGATTTTTAGGGTTGTCCTCTTTCCGAACGTTGATGGCTTGGTAGGCTTAGCCGCCATTGATGCTTTCCTCGCATATCAAAGGAAAGTCCAGTGGTGGCTATCTTGGTAGATTTGTTCGACACCTTTGACCGGAGGTGCAAGAAAAGCAGTGCACGGATTATCTGTTGTTTACCTACTCTCTGTGTATGGTTGATTTCACACCTGTTCCGACAAGACACGAGACACCCGTGTCCGCTTCAAAGCTATCGCTCGTGCGCTGAAAAAGGAAGAGTCGTTTGGGACCAACATTTGGCTGGGATAGGGGGCAGCACGATCAATTGGTTTCCTCGTTGGAAGGAAGGCAAGGAAGGAGTTCTTTTCTCATGTGGGGACTATCCTAATGTTCCACTGATAGAGACTAGGGGTTGTATTAATTATAATCCCGCACTCACCATAAGACAGCTAGGGTATCCCATGAGGGGAGCGCCAACCGAAGAAAGTCTCTCACCTTTCCTTGTGAGGGATCTAGGCGCGCAAGGTCTCAAGGTTATACAAAGAATCCACAAGGCGTGGAGGAGTCCATTGAGGGAGGACAAGGAACTTAGGGGCATCCGAAATGGCGTCATTGGAGGTTATCATGGATGGCTAAGAATTCACACGCGGGGTTTAGGTTGGCTCTCCAAATTGAAAGTTGTCAATAAGGAGAACTTTGAAGCTCCGGAGGAAGATGAAGAAGTCCGAGCGCTAAAGTTAGAGCTAGGGAAGGCGAGACTCGCCAAGGAGAAGTTCAAATCAGCTGCTACACACATCCGGAAGGAGTGCACCGAGTTACAAGAGGAAAACGCGGCCACTGCAAGAGCTCTTGAACAAGAAACCAAAAGGGCCCGCAAGGAGGAACATGGCCGAGAAAAATTCCGAGGAGCATTGTGGGGTAGCAACAATGAGCTCAAGCTCCGAAGAGAGGAGAGAGATCGGTCACGGGTGCATGGCATGATCTTAAAAGAAGAGTTAGTTGCTTGCGCGAGGTCCAAAAGGAGTTTGGCTCAACACTTGGAAGCCACGGAGCAAAGCATGCTAGCCATCATAGGGCAATACAAGGAAGAATTGAACCAGTCCATGGCCCATGAACAAAAGCTAGTGGAGGATTTTGCACAAGTGTATGCCAAAAAAGAGGCAAGAGGGAGGGTGATTGATGCGTTGCATTAAGAAGCGACTATGTGGATGGATAGGTTCGCCTTGACCTTGAATGGAAGTCAAGACCTCCCGCGTCTGTTAGCCAAAGCAAAAGCCATGGCCGAAGTGTGTATGGCCCCTGAGGAGATTCATGGGCTAATCAATTACTGTCAACACATGATAGATTTGATGGCCCATATAATTAGGAATCGTTAGGTTCTCTTGTAACACCTTTGTATAATCTTGGCTAGATGAAAGCTTTGTTCTTTTTATAAAATGAGAAGTTCTGGACTCATTACGTTATCTAAAAATCTTGGGGTGGATCCAAGTGCTCCGATCATCCATTTTCATACTCATGTTTTGGTGGCATACTCATCGTTGTTTATTTCTTTAGGAATTTCATCATAACTAAGAAAACACCAAGGCACCCCTATAACACTCGATCCAGAAAATGGATAATGAAAAGGGTGTGCAGGAACAGATGAAGGCCGATCTATCGGCCTTAAAAGATCAAATGGCTTCCATCTCGGAGGTCATGTTAAAACTCCAGAAAACCATAGAGGATAAAGCCACCGCAACCGCCTCCAGTACAGTTTGGGAAGCGGAGCCGGTGCTGCAGCCCGCCTTGAATCCGGGCCTAGACAGAAACACGGCCGTGTTCGGTTGAAGGTATAGTCCGCAAGCTTATCCTTATGGCCTGCCTCCGGACTTCACCCCCCGTGCCACTCCGGAAGATTTAAGCCAAACCCCTACTTTTGAAGGGCAACTCCCACCTTATGAAGACTATCCCGGACAAGACGATGGGGAAGGAGATACCCATCTTGGCCCCCTGCTCCACCTCAAAGATCCATCCCCGCATGAACTACCCCAGCTGAACATAGTCCGCCATATCCTGGCCTCACCCACACCCGTAAAAGAATCTGTTCCCTTTGCGGAAGATAAGGGAAAGATTGAGGCGCTTGAAGAGAGGTTAAGAGCAGTCAAGGGCCTCGGTAATTACCCTTTCTCGGATTTGGCAGATTTATGTCTTGTGCCCAACATCGTCATCCCTCCCAAGTTCAAAGTACTGGTCTTTGATAAGTACAAAGGGACGACATGTCCAAAAGGGCATCTCCGGATGTATTGCCGGAAGATGGGGGCGTATTCTGCGGACGAAAAGTTGTTGGTCCATTTCTTTCAAGACAGCTTGGCCGGGGCATCTGTAGCATGGTATACTAATCTGGAAGCTTCCCAGATCCGATCATGGAAGGACTTGGCAACTGCCTTCATTAGGCAGTACCAGTACAATACGGACATGGCTCCCGATCGGAACCAGCTTCAGGGTATGACTAAACGAGAGCATGAGTCCATTAAGGAATATGCCCAGAGATGGAGAGATCTCGCAGCCCAAGTCGTACCGCCCATGACGGAAAGGGAGATGATCACAATTATGGTAGATACGTTACCCACGTTCTACTATGAAAAGCTGATAGGCTACATGCCAGCTAACTTTGCGGATCTCGTCTTCGCTAGAGAAAGGATTGAATCCGGGCTACGAAAAGGCAAGTTTGAATATGCTGCCAATATGGCCCCCAACAACAACAGAAGAGCCCCAGCAGTGGGCGTGAGGAAAAAGGAAGGAGACGCCCACGCGGTCACCACCGCCCCAACATGGATGAAAGCACCCCAAAATATCCAAAGCTCATACCAGCCCAATCCCCCAAATTTTTTAATCCGAGCCGGGAATTCCCTCCCGACTCAAGTAAAAGGACCACCCACAGCAGAAAGAGCGCCGGCCCAACGCACAGCTCCAGCCGCACCCCGGCCAGTTAATAATACAGCCCCCGGCGCGACCTATAAATATGCACAGCACCCGAAAGACAACTTCCCTCCTATTCCCATGGCATATTCCGAGTTATGGCCTTCATTATTGGAGAATCATTTGGTGGTGGCCATACCCGGGAAGGTTCTCCAGCCACCCTACCCCAAGTGGTATGATCCGGGTGCCAAGTGTGTGTACCATAGTGGAGTTCACGGACACAATATTGACTCCTGCATCCCGTTCAAGTATAAAGTGCAGCATCTGATTAGTGCCGGCTGGCTAGCATTTCAGGAAGAAGGCCCAAATGTTAAAACCAACCCGCTAGCTAGTCATGGAGGTGCTAGCGTAAACACCGTCGAAGAGGATGGGCCATCACGGACAAAGAGGTTGGGAGACGTGGCTACTTCTAGACGCTTCATCTATCAATCACTGCAAGCGGCGTGCATGGTCTCCCGAGGTGGAGATGAAAGGGATGAATGTTTGTTTCACCTCGGGGAGTCGCATGACATGGAAACCTGTCCCGTGGTGGAAGAATTGCTTCAGCGGCTCATGGATTGCAAGCAGCTTGAAGTGTTCATAGGAGGGAAGGAAGAACCACAAATTTGCATGCAGTCGGAAGAGAAGAAGGTTCCTCTAACCCCCAAGGCCCTAGTGATATGTTTTACTAGGAAAGGGACCGGCTCCACACCCATATACCCGCGGGCGGCGCCCAAGCCAACGCCATTTGCATATCAAAGTAATAAGGCCATTCTGTGGAAGTATACCCCTCCCACGTCCAGCGAAAGAGTTGTAACCGAAGTTGACTCCCTATCAGCTAAGGTAACCAACATCACCGGCCTCAGTGGCGTAACCCGCAGTGGTTGGGTGTTCGCTTCCCCTCACCCGACGGAATTGCCCTCTAAAGGGAAGGCGCCCATGGTCCAAGAGCCCACAGACATAGCCACCCCCTCGAAAGAAGTAGATCCTCCCGTGGCAAGAGGAGCCGAAAAGGAAGAGGGACTTCAAGGAAAAACAGTGACTTTGGAAGAGGCCCATGAGTTCCTCCGCCTCATCCAACAAAGCGAGTTTAAGGTAGTCGAGCAACTGAATAAAACTCCAGCAAGGATCTCCTTGCTTGAACTACTCATAAACTCTGAGCCTCATCGTACGCTGTTGATGAAGGTCCTTAACGATGCCCATGTGGCACATGATATCTCAGTGGAGGGTTTCGAAGGCATCGTTAACCATATAACCACCAACAATTATATCGCGTTTGCGGAAGAAGAGATTCCCGTTGAGGGGAGAGGACACAACAAGGCTCTACATGTGTCGGTGAGATGTATGGACCACGTTGTCGCAAAGGTAATTATCGACAATGGATCGAGTTTAAATGTAATGCCGAAGACCACTTTGGAAAAGCTTCCTTTTAGTGCGTCACATTTAAAGCCGAGCTCGATGGTGGTGCGAGCCTTTGATGGTACTCGGCGGGAAGTAATGGGGGAAATCGACATTCCCATTCAGATAGGCCCCCACACTTGCAATGTGGTGTTTCAAGTAATGGATATAAATCCTGCCTATAGCTGCCTCTTGGGAAGACCGTGGATTCATGCCCTGGGAGTGGTCCCTTCAACGCTTCACCAGAAATTGAAGTTCGCAGTGGGTGGACTTTTAGTGATAGTGTCGGGTGAAGAGGACATGTTAGTGAGCTGCCCTTCCTCCGCACTATACGTAGAAGCGGCGGAAGAATCATTGGAAACGGCTTTCCAATCCTTTGAGGTGGTGAGCTGCGCCTCGGTGGAACCAAGTCCGTCGCTACCTTCTCTCTCCAAAGCGGCCATAATGGTGGCGCGTGTTATGCTCAGGAATGGATTTGAGCCCGGAATGGGTCTAGGCAAGGACTGCCTCGGGAATGCTGACGTGGTCGATATCAAAGGAAATCCATACAAGTATGGATTAGGGTACGAACCCGGGATGCCGGGGAGGAGGAACGTGCCGTCAAGGTTTCGGGCGGATAGGGTATGGCCCGGCCGTATTAGCCAGTGTTTCACCAGCGCTGGAATGGTGTCCGAGGAGGAGGTGGCCGCAATAGAAGAGGAGTTCCCTCAAGACCCACCAAATTTTGTGCAACCATGCCACCCCGATTTCCAAGTGGGGAACTGGCGCGTGATAAGCCAGTCAGAAGTCTATACCGCTGGTTCAATGTAATTAGAGCCTATAGATTTCCGTTCTCTTTTGTTTTGTGAAACCTACCTTATTAAATAAACAAAGAGATCTTGTTTCATCTGTTCTTGCAGTACCACCCTTTCTCATATCATTTTGCATGTTTTTGTTTCTTTTGTCTTGTTTGGTATAGATATGAGGGCCGATTCTTTGAGGATCCTAACAACGAGGGTTTGACAATTGATTTCGATCGAGATATAAGCCAAACGATAAATGAGGAAGAGGAAGAGGACGTCCTGTCACCGGAATTGGAGAGGTTGGTCACTCAGGAAGAACGTGAAATGAAGCCTCACCAAGAAGAAACCGAATTAGTAAACTTGGGGACCATGGAGGAAAAGAAAGAAGTAAAGGTAGGAACCGGTATGACCGTGCCTATCCGCCAAGGCTTGATAACCCTTCTTGAAGAGTATCAAGATGTCTTTGCATGGTCGTATCAAGACATGCCCGGTCTGGATTCCGACATTGTGCAGCATAAGTTGCCTTTGAATCCTGGGTCTTCTCCGGTTAAGCAAAAGTTACGAAGAATGAGACCCGAGATGTCCTTAAAAATTAAAGAAGAAGTAAGGAAGCAGTTTGATGCAGGTTTCTTAGCTGTGGCACGGTACCCGAAGTGGGTGGCCAATATTGTCCCAGTCCCGAAAAAGGACGGCAAGGTTCGAATGTGTGTAGACTACTGGGACTTGAACCGAGCCAGTCCTAAAGACAACTTTCCCCTGCCACACATTGACATATTGGTAGATAATACAGCCAAATTCGCCCTTTTCTCATTTATGGATGGTTTCTCGGGGTATAATCAAATAAAGATGGCGCCCGAAGATGTAGAGAAGACCACTTTCGTCACCCTATGGGGGACATTCTGCTATAAAGTGATGGCCTTCGGTTTGAAAAACGCTGGGGCAACCTATCAATGTGCCATGGTGGTGTTGTTCCATGACATGATGCATAAGGAAATAGAGGTCTACGTAGATGACATGATTGCCAAGTCTCGGACTGAGGAAGAACACCTTGTCAATCTGCGTAAGCTGTTTGGAAGGTTGCGGAAATACCAATTAAAACTGAACCCAACCAAATGCACTTTTGGGGTGAAGTCGGGGAAGCTGCTAGGATTTATCGTAAGTCAGAAAGGGATAGAGATAGATCCCGAGAAAGTGAAGGCCATCCTTGAAATGCCGGAACCACGCACGGAGAAGCAGGTCCGGGGATTTCTGGGCAGGTTGAATTATATCACAAGATTTATCTCGCAACTCACCCCTACCTGTGAACCCATTTTTAAGCTGTTACGTAAGAACCAGGCGGTCCTGTGGAACGGCGACTGCCAAGAGGCCTTCGAAAAGATCAAACAGAGTCTCGCAAATCCCCCGGTGCTCATGCCACCCGTAACAGGAAGACCTTTTTTCCTGTACATGACCGTGTTGGACGAGTCTATGGGGTGCGTGTTGGGTCAACATGATGATTCTGGGAAAAAGGAGCAAGCCATCAACTATCTGAGCAAGAAGTTTACCGCATGTGAGATGAATTACTCAATGTTGGAAAGGACTTGTTGTACTTTGGTATGGGCATCACATCGGCTTAGGCAGTACATGCTCAGCCATACCACGTGGCTTATTTCCAAAATGGATCCCGTAAAATACATCTTTGAAAAATCGGCCCTCACGGGACGAATTGCCAGGTGGCAGGTACTATTGTCTGAATTCGATATCGTTTACGTCACCCAAAAGGCGGTAAAAGGAAGTGCCTTAGTGGATTATTTGGCCCAGCAACCCCTCCAGGATTATCGGCCGATGCACCCCGAGTTCCCAAATGAAGATATCATGGCCCTGTTTGAAGAGAAGCGGACGCATGAGGACCTAGACAAATGGATTGTTTGGTTCGATGGGGCATCAAATGCTTCGGGCCACAGAGTAGGGGCAGTCCTTGTATCCCCGGATGATCAGTGTATTCCTTTCACGGCTAGGCTAGGTTTTGACTGTACCAACAATATGGCCAAGTACGAAGCATGCGCCCTCGGGGTTCAAGCGGCCATTGATTTTGATGTAAAACTACTCAAGGTGTATGGAGACTCAGCTTTGGTGATACGCCAGTTGAAAGGAGAATGGGAAACTAGGGATTCGAAGTTGATACCCTATCAAACTCATATCTTGAGGTTAGCCAAGTACTTTGACGACATTTCCTTGCACCACATACCTCGGGAAGAGAATCAGATGGCTGACGCACTAGCCACCCTGGCATCCATGTTTCAACTTGCCCCACACGGGGATCTGCCATACATCAAATTCAAATCTCAAGGCAGGCCGGCATATTATTATGCAATAGAGGAAGAGCGGGATGGGAAACCGTGGTATTTCGACATCAAGCGGTATGTCGAGAATAAGGAATACCCACCGGGGATTTCTGACAATGACAAGAGGACGTTGAGGAGATTGGCTACTGGTTTCTTTGTAAGTGGTACCATCCTGTACAAACGAAACCACGACATGACCCTCCTACGATGTGTAGATGCCAAAGAGGCGAACTTCATGATTGAGGAGATCCACGAAGGTTCCTTTGGGACACATGCCAATGGGCATGCTATGGCCAGAAAAATCCTCAGGGCCGGCTATTATTGGCTCACCATGGAAAGCGATTGCTGCGCTCATGTCAGGAAATGTCATAAATGTCAAGCATACGCGGACAACATCAATGTTCCGCCACATCCTCTGAATGTTATGTCCGCCCCTTGGCCTTTTTCCATGCGGGGAATAGATGTCATTGGGGCCATTGAACCCAAAGCGTCGAATGGTCACCGATTCATTCTTGTGGCGATAGATTACTTCACCAAATGGGTCGAAGCGGCTTCTTATACTAATGTCACAAGGAATGTGGTAGTTAGATTTATAAAGAAGGAGTTGATTTGTCGATACGGACTCCCCAGGAAGATCATTACTGACAATGGCACCAATCTGAACAATAAGATGATGCAGGAGATATGCGAAGGCTTCAAGATCCAACATCACAACTCTACCCCTTATCGGCCAAAGATGAATGGGGTTGTAGAGGCTGCGAATAAGAATATTAAGAAGATTGTTCAAAAGATGACGGTGTCATACAAAGATTGGCATGAGATGTTGCCTTTCGCCCTACACGGATATAGAACCTCGGTGCGAACTTCTACTGGGGCAACGCCGTATTCCTTGGTTTATGGGATGGAGGCAGTACTCCCATTTGAGGTAGAGGTTCCTTCTCAGAGGATAATGGCGGAGTCGGGCCTAGAAGAGTCAAAATGGGCTCAAGCACGCTACGACCAACTTAATTTTATTGAAGGTAAGCATTTGGCCGCCATGAGCCATGGGCGTTTGTATCA